>NC_057812.1:272106863-272372681 GCF_018294505.1 Triticum aestivum
TAAAGGATGATAAGTTTGCTCTCATACGTAATTTATCCTCGGATGGATGGATTGGTGCTTATGATGTTCGTTCTGCTCATTCAGGTGTTGAGATTTATCAGGAAAATACTTATACAATATGGCTGGGGGTAGCACAGATGCAGCAACCAAGGAGATGGAGGCATTGCATGTTGGGCAAACCAAGGAAACAGATGTAAGTGCTGTGCTGTAGAAGTTTTTTTTTTTTACTCTGAGTTGAACCGTGAGTGTTCTTCCTCTCATTATCTTGCACGGTTGCTTAGGCATATTTTTCGCTTATGTTGGTCATGCAAAAAAATGTTGGGGAAGAACAAAAACCAAACAGGCTGTTGACCGATATTATTCTGCTTTGCAGAACTGGTATTCGCCACAAGTTGATAACTGCGTGTTGTTTCTTGCTATAGTTGCTTTTTTATTGCCTCATTGGTAAACTTGGTCCCACAGTGTAGTTTTAACTTATTTCCTGAGTTCTCTTCATTGCTGTTATGGACCTCTGACCACATGCCATGACTAGCCTTAGCATGCCTCAGTTATAAAGTGATATGTGATTACAACAGTCCTACAACTGATGCCAACTACTGTGGTTACATGGATTGCTGAACCTCACATGTCATCCTTCTCTTGGATGATCCTTGCAATGCTGTATATTATTTCTTTGATGGTAAATAACCTTCCCATTTTTGCTGCAGGAGATTCTGAAAAAGGCGTCAGATAGCAATGGCGGGGCTCCCGAAGCTCAGTCCCCACCACCACCAGCAGATGATGATGACGCACAAGTGGATGGTCCATCTGAAGGTGGAGCAGGAGGTGACAACTCTAATTTGCAAGATCTCATTTCTGTGTTTCTCATAGAGCTGGACCAGTGGATCTCTTGCTATTCTTGTTAGCATTTGGAAACTGGGACATGAATCATGTGATTAATTTTATTGTTGTGTGTCGAATGTATAGCTTCAGCGGCTGCGAAGAAGAAAAAGAAGAAAAGCAAGGCCAAGTGAGTTCTATTATTCAGTCGAACAATTAATGTTGCTCTATTTTACGAGCATTTCACGTGTTCTCTTGTAGAAAGAAGAAGGACCCCCTTCAGCAGACAGATCCTCCATCAATCCCTGTGGATGAGCTTTTCCCTTCAGGAGATTTTCCTGAGGGAGAAATCCAGGAATACAAGGATGAGTAAGTATTGAATCATAGGAATATGGTGTTTTTTACCTTCATAAAACAGGCAAAGGTTAAAATTGCATGGATAATCTTATAACTTCTTAAAACGATACAGAAATAGTATTTTGTTTCATTTGTCGCTAATGAAGGATTCTGCAAAATGATAATTATCTTTTGTTTTGTACATTACTCATGTTATTTGCTCTTCAGTAATTTATGGAGAACAACTAGTGAAGAAAAGAGGGAACAGGAACGACTACAAAAACCAATGTACAATTCTGTTCGCCGAGCTGCAGAAGTCCATCGACAGGTTTAGAATATTCTAGCCTACTAGCCTCTATTATTTTTTCCAGCTTCATTTTATCTGTATCTTTGGTTGGTGCATCTCTACAATGTAAATATGGCTTGCTAGGTACGAAAGTACATGAGGAGCATTATAAAGCCTGGAATGCTAATGATGGAACTATGCGAGACTTTGGAAAACATGGTTCGGAAACTTATCAAGGAGAATGGACTGCAAGCTGGCATTGCCTTTCCAACAGGATGCTCGTTGAATTGGTACGGTATTGCTCTAGAGTGCTTCCTAGTACTGCGTCCCCTTCTCACATTGACGGAAGAATTTTTTGCTTAGGGTCGCAGCTCACTGGACTCCAAATTCTGGTGATAAAACTGTACTACAATATGATGATGTGATGAAGCTGGATTTTGGGACACATATCGATGGTATGTCTGTTTTATTACTTTGTTCGGTTCTTTCTTCAATGATCTTGGTGTATACTTGTTAATGTTTTGTCCTTGCAAGTCCGACTTCATGATATTCATAATTCATGAAAACTAACATGATAATGTGATTTTTCCCAGGGCACATAGTTGATTGTGCATTTACCGTCGCATTTAATCCCATGTTTGATCCGTTGCTGCAAGCAACGAGAGATGCCACAAATACTGGAATCAAGGTAATTCTACATACTTCGTTTACTCGGTACATTTTAACTCAAAATGGACTCATATACTACCAAATGAATGCTTCCCATAAGCAGCTTTGCTCATAGTATTTCTGATAGCAGCTCTACTCTTTGGAAGAACACAGTGATAGGTTGTCGTTAAAGCTTGTGCTTTTGATTACCTTTTGTAGTGTCTGTTTCAGCGTGCTGTCATTTCTCCAGCTTTTTATATAGTGCTTTGTTTGGGTCTGTCTGAGTTTCGTTTTTCACCTGTTAATGATCTGATGTATGGATGTTTGAAATCATATCCCCTAAGTCATGTCTATTGTTTGCTATGTACTCCCTCCGTCCCAAAATAAGTGTCAACTTTTGTACTAACTCTAGTACAAAGTTGTACCAAGGCTGAGACACTTATTTTGGGATGGAGGGAGTACTTAATAATGTTTATTTATCCTTCATTTCAGGAAGCTGGAATAGATGCACGGCTTTGTGATGTCGGTGCTGCAATCCAAGAAGTCATGGAGTCATATGAGGTTGAAATTAATGGGAAAGTTTTCCAAGGTATGTGTAGTTTTTTTCTTTCCCATTCTGCACTAGTAGAATTGTAGTGACAGCATGATGATTTAATGGCTTCTTTGTTTTGCGGCAGTAAAAAGTGTGCGAAACCTCAATGGACACAGCATTGGACCATACCAAATCCATGCTGGTAAATCAGTCCCAATTGTAAAAGGCGGAGAGCAAACTAAAATGGAGGAGGGTGAATTTTATGCCATTGAAACTTTTGGGTCTACAGGTATGTCACTATAGAGCTTGAACTCGTAGGCCCACTAAGAAGTCATTTTCATCGCATTAGTAATACACTAAGTACGTACTTCCTCTGTCCGTACAAGTACTCGCATGGCCTTGGCTTTACAATCGATGTCCGTTTTCCCTACTCTCTTCAAATTTTGGACAGTTTTACATTTCATAAGCTCCATTTTGTTTGCAGGAAAGGGATTTGTGAGGGAGGACTTGGAATGCAGTCATTACATGAAGAACTTTGATGTTGGGCATGTACCGTTGAGGGTAGCAAAAGCCAAGCAGCTACTGGGGACAATCAACAACAACTTTGGAACACTTGCATTTTGCCGCCGGTACTTGGACCGCATCGGCGAGACCAAGTATCTCATGGCACTGAAAAATCTATGTGATGTTGGCATTGTTCAGGTATATGTGAGATAGAATGCCACCATTTCCATCCGAATGTCTTATCATGGACATGGTTACTCACGGTTTCATGACCTGTTTGCAGCCGTACCCGCCATTGTGCGATGTGAGGGGAAGCTATGTGTCCCAGTTTGAGCACACCATTTTGCTCCGGCCAACCTGTAAAGAAGTCATATCCAGAGGCGACGACTACTGATTGGGGCTGCGGCTCCTGTCTGTACCTGTCGCCTGCAGCGATTAGTGTTTTACCGTCTTGGGTGACCTGTGTTCGTTATTATGGATCAAATGGCACATCAGAATCAGACAAATAATGCGGTTACATTGCACCCTTTTGTTTTCTGAGTTTAGAATTTGTGGAAACTGGTTTGTAAGAATTGCTACCGTGTTGTATTACTTGATCCCTCTATAAAGAGTACTTCCTGGAGATTTTTTATCATTAGCGTGAGTACATCAATTTCTGTGACACGTAATTTAGGACAGAGGGAGTACATGCTTATACGTGGAGGGATGAAAATCATTTACCAGCTGTAGAAAAAGGAGAATCGTCCCACTGGTCACCACACAGAGTACTAGTAGTTTTCGTCCCCTACATGGAACCCTAATTGAAGTCCACATACTACTAGACTGGATAGTACTTCCTCCGTCCTAATATAAGATGTTAATATAACCAATTCAACGTTGCTCTGCTCTGATAAGTCGAATGCTTAGTGTTCTTTTTGTCATGCCAATGTTGGATGTAAGGTGAATATTGTATCTTGGTTAGTTATTAGTCGTGTCTTGTGAAGTTATATCAATGTTGTTTTGTAAGTGCATCAAGTGTCTCGGTGTTTTTGGAATATTGAAGGCAAATAGGTTGAGGCGCTAAGGAGTTTGTAAGTGTACACATGAGTTATAATCCCTAAAGATTTGGTTTAACCGATGAAAGACGACCTCTAAAAATGTATTTTTTTTTCAAGTGAAGAAATTGATATGACATTTAAAAAAATTGATGTGAAGACTTTGAGGCTTGAAGACTTTTGTTTTCATAATTTCTTTTATTTGAGTCATATAGTAAAAACTGTATTGTTAAAGGGGGGTCTAGATAAAACATATTTCACATTTCAAAAGAATTGCTCAAAGCTATACATACTCAGGCCGCTTCAAGTGAAGCCTTTGGAAATCTCCGGAACAGTGACAACTTTGCTAGCGATAGTGATGAAATTCATCTAGTCGCCGACGAATTTGGTCACACTGAGGAGATAGAATTTTGTCAATGCGATCTGCCTATCGTGAGGAAATTGAGAGCCCCGATGAAATTGATAGTTCAATTTTTCGACCGTTGTTGCGCCACGTGCCAGCTGTCAAGTAGATCCTTATCCTGACAATGGTCATGTCTGAAGGGGCATTAATGACATTTCATGTCGGGTTGCCCCTCGCTATAAATAACCGCCCCTACAACCAAATGTTGGTTGGCTACTCTAGAGAAAACTTGACACCTGTCATCTGAGAGAAACCCTTCCTCTGACGACTTTGAGAGAAACCCAAGTGAGGAAAATCTCAACCAGAGCAAAAGTGATTAAGCATCACTGAAAAGATTGATCTTTGTGATCCGACGTCTATTACCTTTGAAGATTGTCATTCTTCCAGACGGTTAGGCGTCATGTTTTGAGCACCCAAGAGTAATCATGGTGTACCGGTGAGCAAGTCTGTAAAGGTTTTGGAAGTCTACCTTGAAGACTTACCACGAGTGATTGGGCGAGGTCTAACTGACCTTAGCTCAAGAGAAATACGGTGAGGACTAAGTGTAAGGGCATATTTATCCCTAAGGTGTTTTGGTGATTGATGACAACGCGTTTGCGGACTAATCGTGTGCCTTGAGTATCCCAGACATTTCATCGCCAGGCACAAGACGGTTGGGTGCCCCTCGAAGACTGTTGAAGACGACATCTTTTCTACGTTTCTTTTTGGTGGATTTGAGTCGTAGGAAAGCCGTACTATTAAGAGGTGGTCCGCCTCGGAAAGGTTTGGGTGGAATCATGTCGGTGGGAACGACACCTATGGGATCACAAGAATCCCTACTACGGTTGCGGGGCGCGGGGTCGTGAGAAGAGCGGATCAAACAGATAGCACACGGTTCATTTATCCAGGTTCAGGCCGCGAGGATGCGTAAAACCCTACTCCTGCTTTGGTGGACTGTATATCTGTGTTCTTGAGCTAGCTATGGGGCGTGAGGAGCTCCAAAAAGCCGAATCCTCCTCCTGGTCGCCTCGGGCCTCCTTTTATAGGGAAGGGATTGCCACAGTGGCACACAGGAGGTGGAAAGGGTACAGTGATGTGAGGTTATCCCTCGCATTACATGACAAGGCGCATTTAATGCATCTTGCCCAGGTGTCCTTGCTTTATCGGGGACGGGGGAGAGCCCTGTCTCGTCCGTCGCCGCTCCCTCTCGTGTCGACACGCGCCCTGGCCAGCGGCGCCCGTGGTGCCATGTAGACAGGCAGGCAGCTAAGGTGGCGGAGTGGTGGGTCTCCACGAAGATCCGCATGCTGCCACGCAGGTGCCTGCCCAGCTGGTTGGGTCAGCAGCTGCATGCGAACGGCGGTGGAGGTTTGACTGGCGTGGGCCTGATGGTGGCCCTACGGGTGTTCTTGGCAAGGGCCTTGCCGGGGCCCCGGCAAGGGTCTTGCCGTGGCGCCTGCTGTCATCCCCGGCAAGGCTCTTGCCGGGGGCCTTGTGGTCCTCCTTGGCTGGGATTCCGCCAAGGATCATCATCTTCTAAAGGGTGTATCTGATCTTGAATGTCTTCACCAAGATCCGCATGCCACCACGGGGATGTCTCCCGAATCCTTGCCCCATGGGGGCAGTGGACTCAAGGGTGACTCACTCTGTAGGTGTGGGGCGAGCTGCCACGGCAAGGGTCTTGTCGGGTTTGCTAAAACCGCCTCCCGGCAAGGATCTTGCCGGGGGGAGTCCGCATCGTCCCCTTTGCTCTTTGTGGTGTTGGTCTTGGCGTCGTTCTGCTTCTCTCGAGCTTCGGCCTTACCTTGGATCACCTCCCTTGCCTTGCTCAGTGTGGTGGTGCCCGTGGCTCAGACTTCCCGTGCACAGTTATAGGGGTACAAAAAGCGTACCCCTCTTTTTGTACACCGACAGGAGCCCCCGGGCCTGGGCCACACGTAAGCGCAATCGCGTCGTTGGGCTAGGCCCAAAAACGGTGCGCGGGCAGGCGGGGCGGCTTTTACCGCGGTAAGTCTCTTCGCGCGCTGCGCTTCCCATGCTTCCCGCGCGTGGCGCGGCGTGGGGAGGCGTGTGTGACGTGGGCGGCATGTGTGGGGCTGAGCTCTGCATGCATGCGTC
Source organism: Triticum aestivum (assembly GCF_018294505.1). Taxonomy (NCBI): domain Eukaryota; kingdom Viridiplantae; phylum Streptophyta; class Magnoliopsida; order Poales; family Poaceae; genus Triticum; species Triticum aestivum. The sequence continues at coordinate 272,113,523 of NC_057812.1, forward strand.
ACGTCATAGTAAAAGGGGCGGTTCGCGTCTTCCCCATAAACGGAGGGAGGCGTGGAGGCGCGGCCCATTTACTGAATAGAGCTGAGGCGTGGTCTTCAAGGCGTCCACTCCCCACGATCACAGGGTGGGGAGAGGTCGCCTCACCCATCGCCTCGGTCCTGCACGCCTGCCACGTGGCTCTCATGCGCTTGGGGTGGCGAACGGTGGAGGCGGGAAACCGGGCCGCCGCGGGCTGGGGCGGCGGGTCGGTCCCAGTTCCCTGCGCCTTCCGCGTCTTGATTGGCTGAGCGGGGCGGCCGAGCCCCCACCCCGTTCCTTTATAAAGAGCGGGAGGGGGGGATGGTGTCCCGCATTCTTTCATCTCCTCCTTCCTTCAGCTTCTGCTCCCCCCTTCCATCCGCCATGGAGAGAGGGAATCCTGGTCCTTCAACTGTGGCGGCGAGGGTCGCCGCTCAACAACGCGTCCCTCCTTCTCCTGCACCTGCGATGGCAGAGCCAGCCGCGAGGGGAAGGGGGAGGGGGCGAGGCCGTGGGCGAGGCCGAGGCGCTCGGGGAAGAGGAGGACGGGGCGGCGCGCCGGCCTTGCCTCCGCCAGCAGTTCCTCCCCCCATGGAGGGCCACGTTGGGGATGACCCTTGCGAGTTTTTCGTCAGGCTGCGCCGGCCGCCTCGCCGTCGCCTTCGTCTCCCGGCTCCATTCGCGCGGGAGATGGAGCTGGATCCACCAAAGTCGCTGCGGCTGCACATGAGGGGCTGTGGGATCAGCGGCACGCGGGTTCGCGTCGACTTCCGAGCCCCTCACATGATGTATCTTCGTCGAGGATGGAAGACGTTCGCTCATATCTACCGCTTCACGGAGGGTCTCACTCTCCATTTCAAGCTGATGGAGGGTGGCCTTCTCTCCGTCAAGGTCTTCGGGTGCTTCGAGACCCGTGCAAGGTGCTACGTGGAGAGCTCTTCTGACAGCGAAGACTCCTCCTCGGGCGAGAGTGACGAGGAGGACAGCGGCAGCAACGACGAGGGTAGTAGGCGGCAGGATGACGGGTCCGATTAGGTGTCGGGCGCCGCTCCGTGCGGCACCGGCGACCCCATCATCCGTGTCGCCGGCTCCCTGAACTTCTCGGGGTCGTCTCCTTGGGCGGCTGGCGTTGGGAGGCTGCGGAAGAGGAAGAGGGCGGGTGGCAAGGCCGTCAAATCAGAGTACGCGGGCACCGACGCCTTCGACGCGTGCTGACGTCCTGCCGCCTCGTCTTCGAGCTCTGCTTCCTGCGCTGCCATTACCATCCAGCCTTCGGACGGCCACCAAGATGTTCTCTTGGTGTCTTCTGCCACCCGTAGCTCGCCTAGGCGCCCCTTTTGCCCTTTTCGCCTCCTTGACCTGCCTCCTGAGGAGAGGGACAAGAAAGGGATTACGGGCACCTTATCTCTTTTTAGTTTGTAAGCCTTCGGGCCTTAGCTGAATTTGAAACTTGTAATTCCAACGTTCATGTTTTTCATTCCCTATGGACTGTACCTGAGTGGAATGTTTTTAATGAAAAAGGGATGCTTGCCGGGTCATTTGTTTGTGGGTAGAACCCACGACAAGGAGTAAATCCTTGATATCTTTAAGATAAACATTTCCTTGCCCGGCAACAGGCCTTGCCGTCTCCCCACTTCGCTCGACCTTTCTCACACCTTTGGCGGAGGCAGGGATGGGGTGGGTTCAGGCTCCTTGTTTCATCCTCTCGCTGCCGCGACTACGACCAAACCTGGCCCCAGGAACGAGCCCTAGGGCCTAGAGTTAGGGGAGCATGGTAGCTTTAGGAAAAAACGAGGTTTCACATACCTCAGTCCATAAGGGAATGCATGATAAGGGATGAAGAACTTATCTGGAGTTGTAGCCCCCGGCAACTCTGGTTTGCTATGGGTGAATCTTTGCTCTTGCAGCCCCTGGCAATACTGGCTTGCCGGGGTCTAGATGCTGGTCTGTCCCTCTTCTCTTTTTCGTCCTCAAGTGATCCGGCAAGGATATCTGTGAGTCCTGCGAACCAAAGAAGACGAAAGAATGGCAAAGAGACGCACACTCGACCTCTAAGCTAGGGGTTAGTCGCCGCTAAGCACTATCAATCCTAACCAAGGATGAGACTCGACCTAGCATGCATGCTATAACATAGGGCGCCAGCGCTTCATTCATTTATGCTCAGGGTCTGCGCCTGGCTTTGTACAAAGGGTTACATGCATCATCGGCAATGCTTGTACAAAAGGTGGCTTGCCAGGGGGCCTGGCAAGCCGCGCCTCACGGGTAAAACTTGCGAAGATGCTCAATGTTCCAGGAGTTACTCACCGGAACTGTTGGGTTTCGTAGTAATTTCAAAAAATTTCCTACGCACATGCAAGATCATGGTGATGCATAGCAACGAGAGGGGGAGAGTGTGATCTACGTACCCTTGAAGATCGACAACGGAAGCGTTAACTTGGTTGATGTAGTCGTACGTCTCCACGGCCCGACCGATCAAGCACCGAAACTACGGCACCTCCGAGTTCTAGCACACGTTCAGCTCGATGACGATCCCCGGACTCCGATCCAGCAAAGTGTCGGGGAAGAGTTCCGTCAGCACGACGGCGTGGTGACGATCTTGATGTACTACCGTCGCAGGGCTTCGCCTAAGCACCGCTACAATATTATCGAGGACTATGGTGGAAGGGGGCACCGCACACGGCTAAGAATATGATCACGTGGATCAACTTGTGTCTCTAGGGGTGCCCCTTGTCTCCGTATATAAAGCCTCAAAGGAGGGGGGCCGGCCGGCCATCATAGGGCGCGCCAGGAGGAGTCCTACTCCTTCCGGGAGTGAGTAGGACTCCCCCCTTTCCTAGTTGGAATAGGATTCGTGAAGGGGGGAAAGAGAGAGAGAAGGAAGGGGGGCGCCGGCCCCCTCTCTCCTTGTACTATTCGGACTAAGGGGAGGGGCGTGCAGCCCATCCCTGGCCACCTCTCCTATCTCCCACTAAGGCCCACTAAGGCCCATATACCTCTCGGGGGGTTCCGGTAACCTCCCGGTAATCCGGTAAAATCCCGATTTCACCCGGAACGCTTCCGATATCCAAATATAGGCTTCCAATATATCAATCTTTATGTCTCGACCATTTCGAGACTCCTCGTCATGTCCATGATCACATCCAGGACTCCGAACAAACTTCGGTACATCAAAATGCATAAACTCATAATATAACTGTCATCGTAACCTTAAGCGTGCGGACCCTACGGGTTCGAGAACAATGTAGACATGACCGAGACACGTCTCCGGTCAATAACCAATAGCGGAACCTAGATGCTCATATTGGCTCCTACATATTCTACGAAGATCTTTTATCGGTCAGACCGCATAACAACATACGTTGTTCCCTTTGTCATCGGTATGTTACTTGCCCAAGATTCGATCGTCGGTATCCAATACCTAGTTCAATCTCGTTACCGGCAAGTCTCTTTACTCGTTTCGTAATACATCATCCCGCAACTAACTCATTAGTTGCAATGCTTGCAAGGCTTCAGTGATGTGCATTACTGAGAGGGCCCAGAGATACCTCTCCGACAATCGGAGTGACAAATCCTAATCTCGAAATACGCCAACCCAACATGTACCTTTGGAGACACCTGTAGAGCTCTTTTATAATCACCCAGTTACGTTGTGACGTTTGGTAGCACACAAAGTGTTCCTCCGGCAAACGGGAGTTGCATAATCTCATAGTCATAGGAACATGTATAAGTCATGAAGAAAGCAATAGCAACATACTAAACGATCGGGTGCTAAGCTAATGGAATGGGTCATGTCAATCAGATCATTCAACTAATGATGTGATCCCATTAATCAAATGACAACTCTTTGTCCATGGTTAGGAAACATAACCATCTTTGATTAACGAGCTAGTCAAGTAGAGGCATACTAGTGACACTCTGTTTGTCTATGTATTCACACATGTATTATGTTTCCGGTTAATACAATTCTAGCATGAATAATAAACTTTTATCATGATATAAGGAAATAAATAATAACTTTATTATTGCCTCTAGGGCATATTTCCTTCAGTCTCCCACTTGCACTAGAGTCAATAATCTAGGTTATACTATAATGATTCTAACACCCATGGAGCCTTGGTGCTGATCATGTTTTGCGTGGAAGAGGCTTAGTCAACGGGTCTGCTACATTCAGATCCATATGTATCTTGCAAATCTCTATGTCTCCCACCTGGACTAGATCCCGGATGGAATTGAAGCGTCTTTTGATGTGCTTGGTTCTTTTGTGAAATCTGGATTCCTTCGCCAAGGCAATTGCACCAGTATTGTCACAAAAGATTTTCATTGGACCCGATGCACTAGGTATGACACCTAGATCGGATATGAATTCCTTCATCCAGACTCCTTCGTTTGCTGCTTCCGAAGCAGCTATGTACTCCACTTCACATGTAGATCCCGCCACGATGCTTTGTTTAGAACTGCACCAACTGACAGCTCCACCTTTTAATGTAAACACGTATCTGGTTTGCGATTTAGAATCGTCCGGATCAGTATCAAAGCTTGCATCCACGTAACAGTTTATGATGAGCTCTTTGTCACCTCCATATACGAGAAACATATCCTTAGTCCTTTTAAGGTACTTCAGGATGTTCTTGACCGCTGTCCAGTGATCCACTCCTGGATTACTTTGGTACCTCCCTGCTAGACTTATAGCAAGGCACACATCAGGTCTGGTACATAGCATTGCATACATGATTGAGCCTATGGCTGAAGCATAGGGAACATCTTTCATTTTCTCTCTATCTTCTGCAGTGGTCGGGCATTGAGTCTGACTCAACTTCACACCTTGTAACATAGGCAAGAACCCTTTCTTTGCTTGATCCATTTTGAACTTCTTCAAAACTTTGTCAAGGTATGTGCTTTGTGAAAGTCCAATTAAGCATCTTGATCTATCTCTATAGATCTTAATGCCTAATATGTAAGCAGCTTCCCCGAGGTCTTTCATTGAAAAACTCTTATTCAAGTATCCCTTTATGCTATCCAGAAATTCTATATCATTTCCAATCAGTAATATGTCATCCACATATAATATTAGAAATGCTACAGAGCTTCCACTCACTTTCTTGTAAATACAGGCTTCTCTGAAAGTCTGCATAAAACCAAATGCTTTGATCACACTATCAAAGCGTTTATTCCAACTCCGAGAGGCTTGCACCAGTCCATAAATGGATCGCTAGAGCTTGCACACTTTCTTAGCTCCCTTTGGATCGACAAAACCCTCTGGTTGGATCATATACAACTCTTCTTCCAGAAATCCATTCAGGAATGCAGTTTTGACATCCATCTGCCAAATTTCATAATCATAAAATGCGGCAATTGCTAACATGATTCGGGCAGACTTAAGCATCGCTATGGGTGAGAAGGTCTCATCGTAGTCAATCCCTTGACTTGCCGAAACCCTTTTGCGACAAGTCGAGCTTTGTAGACAGTAATATTACCGTTGGCGTCAGTCTTCTTCTTGTAGATCCATTTATTCTCAATTGCTTGCCGATCATTGGGCAAGTCAACCAAAGTCCACACTTTGTTCTCATACATGGATCCCATCTCAGATTTCATGGCTTCAAGCCATTTTGCGGAATCTGGGCTCACCATCGCTTCTTCATAGTTCGTAGGTTCATCATGATCTAGTAGCATGACTTCCAGAACAGGATTACCGTACCACTCTGGCTCGAATCTCACTCTGGTTGATCTACGAGGTTCAGTAGTATCTTGTTCTGAAGTTTCATGATCATTATCATTAGCTTCCTCACTAATTGGTGTAGGTGTCACAGAAACAGTTTTCTGTGATGCACTACTTTCCAATAAGGGAGCAGGTACAGTTACCTCGTCAAGTTCTACTTTCCTCCCACTCACTTCTTTCGAGAGAAACTCCTTCTCCAGAAAGTTTCCGAACTTAGCAATAAAAGTCTTGCCTTCGGATCTGTGATAGAAGGTGTATCCAATAGTCTCCTTTGGATATCCTATGAAGACACATTTCTCCGATTTGGGTTCGAGCTTATCAGGTTGAAGCTTTTTCACATAAGCATTGCAGCCCCAAACTTTCAGAAACGACAACTTTGGTTTCTTGCCAAATCATAGTTCATAAGGCGTCGTCTCAACGGATTTTGATGGTGCCCTATTTAACGTGAATGCGGCCGTCTCCAAAGCATAACCCCAAAACAATAGCGGTAAATCAGTAAGAGACATCATAGATCGCACCATATCTAGTAAAGTACGATTACGACGTTCGGACACACCATTACGCTGTGGTGTTCCGGGTGGCGTGAGTTGCGAAACTATTCCGCATTGTTTCAAATGTACACCAAACTTGTAACTCAAATATTCTCCTCCACGATCAGATCGTAGAAACTTTATTTTCTTGTTACGATGATTTTCAACTTCACTCTGAAATTCTATGAACTTTTCAAACATTTCAGACTTATGTTTCATTAAGTAGATATACCCATATCTGCTTAAGTCATCTGTGAAGGTGAGAAAATAACGATATCCACCACGAGCCTCAATATTCATCGGACTACATACATCTGTATGTATGATTTCCAACAAATCTGTTGCTCTCTCCATAGTACCGGAGAACAGCGTTTTAGTCATCTTGCCCATGAGGCACGGTTCGCAAGTACCAAGTGATTCATAATCAAGTGGTTCCAAAAGTCCATCAGTATGGAGTTTCTTCATGCGCTTTACACCGATATGACCTAAATGGTAGTGCCACAAATAAGTTGCACTATCATTATCAACTCTGCATCTTTTGGCTTCAACATTATGAATATGTGTGTCACTACTATCGAGATTCAATAAGAATAGACCATTCTTCAAGGGTGCATGACCATAAAAGATATTACTCATATAAATAGAGCAACCATTATTCTCTGATTTAAATGAATAACCGTCTCGCATCAAACAAGATCCAGATATAATGTTCATGCTTAACGCTGGCACCAAATAACAGTTATTTAGGTCTAATATTAATCCCGAAGGTAGATGTAGAGGTAGCGCGCCGACCGCGATCACATCGACTTTGGAACCGTTTCCCACGCGCATCGTCACCTCGTCCTTAGCCAATCTTCGCTTAATCTGTAGTCCCTATTTCGAGTTGCAAATATTAGCAACAGAACCAGTATCAAATACCCAGGTGCTACTGCGAGCATTAGTAAGGTACACATCAATAACATGTATATCACATATACCTTTGTTCACCTTGCCATCCTTCTTATCTGCCAAATACTTGGGGCAGTTCCGCTTCCAGTGACCAGTCTGCTTGCAGTAGAAGCACTCAGTTTCAGGCTTAGGTCCAGACTTGGGTTTCTTCTCTTGAGCAGCAACTTGCTTGCTGTTCTTCTTGAAGTTCCCCTTCTTCTTCCCTTTGCCCTTTTTCTTGAAACTAGTGGTCTTGTTGACCATCAACACTTGATGCTCCTTCGGGAATAGTCTTATTCATCCCTTGCATATTATAGTTCATCACGAAGCTCTTGTAGCTTGGTGGAAGTGATTGGAGGATTCTGTCAATGACGCTATCATCCGGAAGATTAACTCCCAGTTGAATCAAGTGATTACAATACCCAGACATCTTGAGTATATGCTCACTGACAGAACTGTTCTCCTCCATCTTGCAGCTATAGAACTTATTGGAGACTTCATATCTCTCAATCCGGGCATTTGCTTGAAATATTAACTTCAACTCCTGGAACATCTCATATGCCCCATGACGTTCAAAACGTCGTTGAAGTCCCGGTTCTAAGCCGTAAAGCATGGCACATTGAACTATCGAGTAGTTATCAGCTTTGCTGTGCCAGACGTTCATAACATCTGTTGTTGCTCCAGCAGCAGGCCTGGCACCCAGCGGTGCTTCCAGGACGTAATTCTTCTGTGCAGCAATGAGGATAATCCTCAAGTTACGGACCCAGTCCGTGTAATTACTACCATCATCTTTCAACTTTGCTTTCTCTAGGAACGCATTAAAATTCAACGGAACAACAGCACGGGCCATCTATCTACAATCAAACATACATAAGCAAGATACTACAGGTACTAAGTTCATGATAAATTTAGGTTCAATTAATCATATTACTTAAAGAACTCCCACTTAGATAGACATCCCCCTAATCCTCTAAGTGATTACGTGATCCAAGTCAACTAAACCATGTCCGATCATCACGTGAGATGGAGTAGTTTCATTGGTGAACATCACTATGTTGATCATATCTACTATATGATTCACGCTCGACCTTTCGATCTCCATGTTCCGAGGCCATATCTGTATATGCTTGGCTCGTCAAGTATAACCTGAGTATTCTGCGTGTGCAACTGTTTTGCACCCGTTGTATTTGAACGTAGAGCCTATCACACCCGATCATCACGTGGTTTCTCAGCACGAAGAACTTTCGCAACGGTGCATACTCAGGGAGAACACTTCTTGATAATTAGTGAGAGATCATCTTATAATGCTACCGTCAATCAAAGCAAGATAAGATGCATAAAAGATAAACATCACATGCAATCAATATAAGTGATATGATATGGCCATCATCATCTTGTGCTTGTGATCTCCATACTCGAAGCACCGTCGTGATCACCATCGTCACCGGCGCGACACCTTGATCTCCATCGTAGCATCATTGTCGTCTCGCCAATCTCATGCTTCCATGACTATCGCTACCGCTTAGTGATAAAGTAAAGCATTACAGCGCGATTGCATTGCATACAATAAAGCGACAACCATATGGCTCCTGCCAGTTGCCGATAACTCGGTTACAAAACATGATCATCTCATACAATAAAATTTAGCATCATGTCTTGACCATATCACATCACAACATGCCCTGCAAAAACAAGTTAGACGTCCTCTACTTTGTTGTTGCAAGTTTTACGTGGCTGCTACGGGCTTAAGCAAGAACCAATCTTACCTACGCATCAAAACCACAACGATAGTTTGTCAAGTTGGTGCTGTTTTAACCTTCGCAAGGACCAGGCGTAGCCACACTCGGTTCAACTAAAGTTGGAGAAACTGTCACCCGCTAGCCACCTTTGTGCAAAGCACGTCGGGAGAACCGGTCTCGCGTAAGCGTATGCGTAATGTCGGTCCGGGCCGCTTCGTCCAACAATACCGCCGAACCAAAGTATGACATGCTGGTAAGCAGTATGACTTATATCGCCCAAAACTCACTTGTGTTCTACTCGTGCATATAACATCAACACATAAAACCTAGGCTCGGATGCCACTGTTGGGTTTCGTAGTAATTTCAAAAAAATTCCTACGCACACGCAAGATCATGGTGATGCATAGCAACGAGAGGGGGAGAGTGTGATCTACGTACCCTTGAAGATCGACAATGAAAGTGTTAACTTGGTTGATGTAGTCGTACGTCTCCACGGCCCGACCGATCAAGCACCAAAACTACGGCACCTCCGAGTTCTAGCACACGTTCAGCTCGATGACGATCCCCGGACTCCGATCCAGCAAAGTGTCGGGGAAGAGTTCCGTCAGCACGACGGCGTGGTGACGATCTTGATGTACTACCGTCGTAGGGCTTCGCCTAAGCACCGCTACAATATTATCGAGGACTATGGTGGAAGGGGGCACCGCGCACGGCTAAGAATATGATCACGTGGATCAACTTGTGTCTCTAGGGGTGCCCCTTGTCTCCGTATATAAAGCCTCAAAGGAGGGGGGCCGGCCGGCCATCATAGGGCGCGCCAGGAGGAGTCCTACTCCTTCCGGGAGTAGGACTCCCCCCCTTTCCTAGTTGGAATAGGATTCGTGAAAGGGGGAAAGAGAGAGAGAAGGAAGGGGGGCGCCGGCCCCCTCTCTCCTTGTCCTATTCGGACTAAGGGGGGAGGGGCGTGCGGCCCATCCCTGGCCACCTCCCCTATCTCCCACTAAGGCCCATATACCTCCCGGGGGGTTCCGGTAACCTCCCGGTAATCCGATAAAATCCTGATTTCACCCGGAACGCTTCCAATATCCAAATATAGGCTTCCAATATATCAATCTTTATGTCTCGACCATTTCGAGACTCCTCGTCATGTCCGTGATCACATCCAGGACTCCGAAGAAACTTCGGTACATCAAAATGCATAAACTCATAATATAACTGTCATCGTAACCTTAAGCGTGCGGACCCTACGGGTTCGAGAACAATGTAGACATGACCGAGACACGTCTCCGGTCAATAACCAATAGCGGAACCTGGATGCTCATATTGGCTCCTACATATTCTACGAAGATCTTTTATCGGTCAGACCGCATAACAACATACGTTGTTCCCTTTGTCAACGGTATGTTACTTGCCCGAGATTCGATCGTCGGTATCCAATACCTAGTTCAATCTCGTTACCGGCAAGTCTCTTTACTCGTTCCGTAATAATCATCCCACAACTAACTCATTAGTTGCAATGCTTGCAAGGCTTCAGTGATGTGCATTACTGAGAGGGCCCAGAGATACCTCTCCGACAATCAGAGTGACAAATCCTAATCTCGAAATACGCCAACCCAACATGTACCTTTGGAGACACCTGTAGAGCTCCTTTATAATCACCCAGTTACGTTGTGACGTTTGGTAGCACACAAAGTGTTCCTCCGGCAAACGGGAGTTGCATAATCTCATAGTCATAGGAACATGTATAAGTCATGAAGAAAGCAATAGCAACATACTAAACGATCGGGTGCTAAGCTAATGGAATGGGTCATGTCAATCAGATCATTCAACTAATGATGTGATCCCGTTAATCAAATGACAACTCTTTGTCCATGGTTAGGAAACATAACCATCTTTGATTAACGAGCTAGTCAAGTAGAGGCATACTAGTGACACTCTGTTTGTCTATGTATTCACACATGTATTATGTTTCCGGTTAATACAATTCTAGCATGAATAATAAACTTTTATCATGATATAAGAAAATAAATAATAACTTTATTATTGCCTCTAGGGCATATTTCCTTCAGGAACGACTTCTTCGGTCTCTAGGCGGACTGCGCCGGGCCTGGTGACTCGTATTACCCGATAAGGGCCTTCCCACTTTGGCGTCAACTTGTTGGAATTCTTGGCCGATTGAATGCGCCGAAGGACAAGGTCGCCTTCCTCAAGGCTTCGGGCATGAACCTTGCGGCTATGGTAGCGGCGCAAGGCTTGCTGGTAGCGTGCTGCTCTCACAGCCGCCCGAAGACGATCTTCCTCAAGGAGCATTGCGTCATCTTGCCACAGTTGCTCTTGCTCAAGCTCATCATAAGCGAGCACTCAAGGTGACCCGTATATGAGTTCAGTGGGGAGAACTGCTTCTGCCCCGTATAGCAGGGCAAAGGGTGTCTGGCCGGTGGCTCGATTTGGCGTCGTCCTAATCGACCAAAGAACCGTCGGCAACTCATCAATCTAGCGCCTTCCACTCTTGTGCAGCCTGTCAAAGGTCTTGGTACTTAAGCCTCGCAGTACTTCAGTGTTTGCCCTCTCAGCTTGACCATTGCTTCATGGGTGAGCAACGGAAGCGAAACAGACTTTGCTGCCGAGGTCTTGGATATATTGCATGAAGGTGCGGCTTGTGAACTGTGTGCCATTGTCGGTGATGACCCTGTTGGGTACACCAAAACGGCACACTAGTCCCTTGAAGAACTTGACGGCTGACTGAGCTGTGACCTTCCTCACTGCCTCCACCTTCGGCCACTTTGTGAACTTGTCGATTGCAACGTACAAGTACTCAAAGCCCCCGACAGTGCGGGGGAAAGGGCCCAGTATGTCGAGCCCCCATACCGAGAAGGGCCAGGAGAGACGAATGGTTTGAAGGGCTTGAGCTGGCTGATGAAGCTTCTTTGAATGGAACTGACATGCTTCACACCTGGTGACTAGTGTCGTCGCATCCTGGAGGGCGGTGGGCCAGAAGAAACCTTGCCGAAATGCCTTGCCGGCAAGGGCCCTTGACCCGATGTGGGATCCACATATGCCTCCGTGTATCTCCACCAACAGCTCCAGTCCTTCCTCCCAAGGGATACACTTCAATTTCACACCGTTCGACCTCTTTCTGTATAGGACGTCATCGATGAACTGGTACATGGTAGAGCGACGGGCTACTTTTTCCGCTTCTTCCTGCTCTTCAGGAAGTTCCCCTATTTGGAGGAATCGGACGGTATGCTGTGCACATGTTGGAGCCTGGGGCTCGACGGCGAGGACTAAAGGCATTTCCTCCGCTATAGGAGTGGCTGTCTCGACGGCAAGAGCTTGACGCTCCGCCGGAGCTAGCCGTCTCGTGGCGGGCTCAGTGTCCCCGGCAACATCCTTGCCAGCGGCTTTGGGGAGCTCGGCGGGAAAGTACTTGCCGGGTCCTGATTTCCTCCTCTTGTTCTGCTCTGTTGATGGATCAACGGATGGCTGAGTTAGCTGGAGCACAAAGGTACCCGGTTCCACAGGTAGCTTGAGGGCAGCACATTTTGATAGGTAATCGGCGATATTGTTCTCCGCTTGGGGAACGTATTCAGCTTGTATACCGTCGAAATGCTCTTCCAGCTTTCTCACTTCATCGACGTAGGCCTTCATCAACGGGCTCTGGTAGTCCTTGTTGAATTTCTTGACGACGAGCTGCGAGTCGCCCCTGACGATGAGCTTCTTGATTCTGAGGTCCGCCGCGATCCTAAGACCGGCAAGCAGCCCTTCGTACTCTGCCGTATTGTTTGTTGACGCCTCCCTGGGGAAGTGCATCTGGATCACGCACTTGAGGTGCTCTCCGGTGGGCGCGACAAGCAGTACGCCAGCCCCGGCGCCGTGTAAGGAGAAAGCTCCATCAAAGTACATGATCCAATTGCAACTTGCCTCCTTGCCGGGGAGAGCAGTCTCTTGGGCTTCTTCGTCGGGCGTTGCGGTCCATTCTGCAATGAACTCCACCAGGACTCAGCTCTGAATCGTCGAAGTACTTTCAAACTTGAGGCCAAAGCTGGACAACTCCAGTGCCCATTCCACAATTCTTCCCGTTGCATCTGGATTGTGCAATATCCGTTGCAGAGGGAGGCGAGTGACGACAGTGATCTCGTGTGCCTGGAAGTAGTGACGCAGCTTCCTCGAGGCCATAAGAAGGCCGAAGAGCAGTTTCTGCACGCTGGAGTACCTTGATCTAGCTCCCTGCAGGAGGGAACTAACAAAGTAGACCGGGTGCTGCATCATTTTATTCTTCGGCGACACTTCAACTGGCTGTGTCGTCTCTGCATTGGTGGTGTCGGGCTTTGTCGCTGCCATTACCTTGTCGTCAACCTCTCTCTGCGCCACTAGTGCAGCGCTGACCACCTGGTTCGTTGCCGCCAGGTATAGCAGCAATGGCTCCTGTGGCCTAGGCGCAACTAGTATTGGCACGGAGGAGAGGTACTTCTTCAAATCTTGCAATGCTGCTTCGGCTTCTGGCGTCCACTCCATCGGGCCCGCCTTCTTCAGGATCTTGAAAAAGGGAAGGGCGCGCTCGACAGACTTGGAAATGAATCTGCCCATGGCGGCGACGCAACCAGCAAGCCAACGCACATCCTTGATTCGCTTGGTGCTTCAATCTGCTCTATAGCTTTGATCTTGTCCGGATTGGCCTCTATCCCACGCTGTGACACAAAGAACCCGAGAAGCTTGCCGGACGGGACGCCAAAGACGCACTTCTCAGGGTTCAACTTGAGATTGATCTTGCGCAGGTTTGCAAATGTTTCTTGCAAATCCGGTATGAGGGTTGCCCTGTCCTTGGTTTTGAACACTATGTCATCCATATAAGCTTCCATATTTCTATGGAGCTGGGGTTCAAAACCAATCTGGACTGCCCTTGCAAACGTCGAACCAGCACTCTTCAGCCCGAAAGGCATCCGCATGAAACAATATGTACCACATGGGGTGATGAATGCCGTTTTCTCTTTGTCTTCTCTTGTCATGAAGATCTGGTGGTAGCCAGAGTAGGCATCGAGGAATGAAAACAGATCACACCCAGCTGTGGACTCAACAATCTGGTTGATGCGCGGCAACGGGAAGGGGTCCTTAGGACAAGCCTTATTGATATCTGTGTAATCAATACACAGCCTCCACTTCCCATTAGCCTTGCGCACTACGACCGGATTGGCCAACCACATTGGATGGAGCACTCCTCTTACCAAACCCGCTGCTTCTAGTTTCTGGATCTCCTCTGTGATGAACTCTTGTCGTTCCAAAGCTTGCTTTCTGACCTTCTGCTTGACGGGCCGCGCATGAGGACAGACATCAAGGTGGTGCTCAATCACCTCCCTGGGAACGCCGGGGATGTCAGAAGCTTGCCATGCAAACACACCGACATTCGCCCGCAGGAAGGTGACGAGCGCATCTTCCTATTTGTCATCAAGGGTGGAGCTTATGGTGAAAGCCCCTCCCGTGCCGTCCTCATTGACAGAAACCTTCTTGGTTCCCGGTGGTATGTCCCTGGGCTTCTTGTTTCCGCCGGTGGAGCTCTCTGGCACGTCCTCGATGGGAGTGCTACACTCCGGAGAGGTGCGCTTGCCGGAGTGGGTGTCCAAGGTCTCACCGGTCTTCTTCTTCTTCTTCCTCCCGGGGTCCCAGCGGCAGGAGCAAGTGCCCTAGTGGCGGCAGCTGCTGCAACTGCTTACTAGTATAGTTGGTCAGCGCAAATTAGCGCATCTTTCTTATCGGAGGGGATGGTGATGATCGTCACGGGTCCTGGCATCTTCAGGGTGTTGTAGGCGTAGTGTGACGCCGCCATGAACTTGGCCAGCGCTGGGTGGCCAAGGATCCCGTTGTAGGGCAAGGGGATCTTGGCAACATCAAACACGATCCTCTCTGTCCTGTAGTTCAGATCGCTTCCAAAAGTCACGGGCAGCGTGACCTTTCCTTAGGTTGGCTTCTTCCCGGGTTGACCCCCTGAAACGTGCATGTCTCTTTGAGGTCTCCATCAGGAATCTACAGTTTCTCGATCATGGCAGGCGAGATCAAGTTCAGACCGGCCCCGCCATCGACTAGCATCTTTGTCACCTTGAGGTTGCGTATTGTTGGTGAAACCAACAATGGCAAGCACCCGACCGCAGTAGTGCGATCAGGGTGATCCTCAGTGTCAAAAATGATAGGTGTGCTGGACCACTTCAGCGGCCTTTGGGCATCAAACGACGGCTCTGCCGCTGTAATCTCTCGCGCCCACTATTTAAGCTGGCGGTGAGAAGTATGCAGCGAGGCGCCACCGTCGATGCACATGGCCTTTGTAGCTTTCTGAAACTCTTGGTCGCCGGATTCGTCGTCCTCTTCGTGATCGTCATCTTCTGGCTTTTTGTCACGGCCCCGGCGGGCCTCTCCCGTTGTTTATCCTTGCCGCGACGGCCCGCCTGGTCGTCACGCTTCTTGCCGGACCCCTTAGCACTGTCTTGGCCCTTCTCCTTGTCCCGCCTCTCATATTCAGCCCTCTGCTTCTCAGCGAGGAGCTCAACCTGTCGGCAGTCTTGGAGACCATGGCCTTTGGTGCGATGGATCTTGCAGTATCGCTTGTCGGAGTTTCCTGGCTTCTCGGCAACCACCAAGGCCCGACAGGTGACACATCCGGCAATTTCCTTGCCGGGGTCATCTGCCTTGGTTTTCTTGGTGGAGCCGGTGTCATCAGATCCCTCGACGGCAAGCACGGCTTTACCTTTGCGCTTCCTATTGCGGCGCCGGCCCTTCTTCGCCGGGGCGGCAGTATCTTCATCTGAGGAGTCGGTTTCCACGCCGGCGTCTTCGCCGGGGTACTTCCTTCCCTCTTCAGCCCGGGCACATCTGTCAGCAAGAACATAGAGTTCTGCTACATCTTTCACCTTGTTCATTGCCAGCTCTTCGCGCATCTTGCGGTTACGCACGTTCTGATGGAACGCGCTGATGATGGCGGCAGGGTGAACATCAGGGATATTGTACTGTATCCGGCTGAACCTCTGTATATACTTGCGGAGACTCTCGCCTCCCTTCTGGGGAATGACGTGCAGGTCGCTCGCTTGGCCATGGGCTTGGTGGCCTCCAGTAAAGGCGCCCACAAACTCATGGCACAAATCCGACCAGGAGGAAATAGAGTCTACCGGCAAGTGCATCAACCATGACATGGCGTTGGGTTTAAGAGCCAACGGAAAGTAATTCGCAAGCACCTTATCATCGCGGGCTCCGGCAGCTTGCATCACAATGGTGTAGATGCTGAGGAACTCGCACGGGTGGGTCTTGCCGCTGTACTTTTCGCCCACGTCAGGTTTGAAGGTGCGGTGAGTGGGCCACTAGAACTGCCGTAGCTCATGGGTAAAAGCCGGACAGCCTACCTCGTAAGGTCGGCCTCCAGGGCTCTTCGGTGCCGGGTGGTTCACAGCAGGCCCTGCTCGCCTGTCTGACTGGTGGTGCGCTCCGCGCCGGCGCTCGATAGTGGTTCGAGCGTCTTCATGTTCTCGTTCCCGAAGGACATGGCGCTGGTCACAGTGGGTCCGCGGGTCGGACGACGTTATGGAGATTTCGTCGCCCATAACGTCGTGACGGGCTGGCGTCCGCGGTACCGAGCGAGGAGGAGGCGAGTGCACGATGGTCGCAGCGCCACCAGCTTTCCTGCCACTGGTGCGTGGGACTCCGTCGGAGCATCGACTCGGGGGCTCCACCGGACTCAGTTCGTCTTTGTTGGCCACCGCAACATGGCTTCGGATAGTGGCTCTCCATTCGTCGAGTTTCCCCGTAGTGGGAGGAAAATCGAGGAGCAACTGCGCGCGTGCCAGGGCTTCTGCTGGCGTTGGTGGCAGCGAAACCTGCACGGATCGCGACACGCTTCGAGTTCTGACCATGTCAGAAGGAGCTCTATCACGACCCCGCGGTCGCATGCCATCTTCACCAGCGCCTCGGCGAGCGGGCAGGTCTTCTGCCTCCCGGGAGTGACGCTCGGGGCTCTTCCCGCGGCGACGCCCGGGGTCTTCGGTGTGATTGCGCCGTTCGTCGCGCGCCGCTTGAGAGGAGCGCACCATCGGCACCGGCGTGGGAGTCTTGGAGGCCCTCGCATCGCCTTCAGGCAGGGTGGTAGCGATCTTGGAAGGCCCCGCGCCACCCGCGGAGGGCCTGGCTCCGTCTTTGGATTTGGCGGTGTGCGGCCCGTTACCAGGCGCACGAACATTGCCGCCTCCCAAACTCCGGCTGCTGGGACGGTGTTGGTTTTCGCGAACGGCGCCCCGGGTCCTTTCTGCGACCGGTCCGCTGCTCGCCTGCGTCGGGACGGGATGTCCGGCTTCCGACGGTCCAACCGCCACCGTCGTCTTCTTCTTGGGCGCCATGACGATGAAGAAGCGTCGAACTAACTGCTAAAGCCGATTCTCACAACCGCGCCCCCTACCTGGCGCGCCAAAGATGTCGGTGGGAACGACACCTATGGGATCACAAGAATCCCTACTACGGTTGCGGGGCGCGGGGTCGTGAGAAGAGTGGATCAAACAGATAGCACACGGTTCGTTTATCCAGGTTTGGGCCGCGAGGATGCGTAAAACCCTACTCCTGCTTTGGTGGATTGTATATCTGTGTTCTTGAGCTAGCTATGGGGCGCGAGGAGCTCCAAAAAGCCGAATCCTCCTCCTGGTCGCCTCGGGCCTCCTTTTATAGGAAAGGGGTTGCCACAGTGGCACACAGGAGGTGGAAAGGGTACAGTGATGTGAGGTTATCCCTCGCATTACATGACAAGGCGTATTTAATGCGTCTTGCCCAGGTGTCCTTGCTTTATCGGGGATGGGGGAGAGCCCTGTCTCGTTCGTCGCCGCTCCCTCTCGTGTCGACACGCGCCCTGGCCAACGGCACCCGCGGTGCCATGTAGGCAGGCAGGCAGCTGAGGTGGCGCAGTGGTGGGTCTCTGCGAAGATCCGCATGCCGCCACGCAGGTGCCTGCCCAGCTGGTTGGGTCGGCAGCTGCATGCGAATGACGGTGGAGGTTTGACTGGCGTGGGCCTGATGGTGGCCCTACGGGTGTTCTTGGCAAGGGCCTTGCCAGGGCCCCGGCAAGGGTCTTGCCGTGGCGCCTGCTGTCATCCCCGGCAAGGCTCTTGCCGGGGGCCTTGTGGTCCTCCTTGGCTGGGATCCCGCTAAGGATCATCATCTTCTAAAGGGTGTATCTGATCTTGAATGTCTTCACCAAGATCCGCATGCCACCACGGGGATGTCTCCCGAATCCTTGCCCCATGGGGGCAATGGACTCAAGGGTGACTCACTCCGTAGGTGTGGGGCGAGCTGCCACGGCAAGGGTCTTGCCGGGTTCGCTAAAACCGCCTCCCGGCAAGGATCTTGCCGGGGGGAGTCCGCATCGTCCCCTTTGCTCTTTGTGGTCTTGGTCTTGGCGTCGTTCTGCTTCTCTCGAGCTTCGGCCTTACCTTGGCTCACCTCCCTTGCCTTGCTCAGTGTGGTGGTGCCCGTGGCTCAGACTGCCCGTGCACAGTTATAGGGGTACAAAAAGCGTACCCCTCTTTTTGTACACCGACAAATCATCACGTACATGTCTCCTTCTTGTCCCCTCCTTTCCCTTGTAGCATCCTCCGCTTTCTCGCCGCCTTGTTTCTGGCTGCTGCGTTGGCTCGCGGTAGTACTGCTCCCAAGTGAGCGGTAGTACCGTGCTGCGGCGCGGTAGTACCGCAGGTGCCCACGGTAGTACCGCTCCCCTGGAGCTGCACTACCATTGCCCACCAGGCTAGTACCGCTCCCTCGCGGTAGTAGGGGCGGATGTAATTTTTTACATCCGCGCCTACCACGGTAGTACCGCTTTTGCTCTGCGGCAGTACCGTGCTATGTTGTCAGGCAGTAGTACCGCCCCTATGTAGTACTACTGTGTCGGGTTTTTTGCTTCTTCCGTTTCTTTGCGGAAATAGGCACGGATGTTTCCTTCCCCCTGGCTAGGGGAGTCCTGCCTTGCGGTAGTACTGCATGGTGGCGCGGTAGTACCACGCTCGTGGAAGTACCGCCATTAGCTCCTATGTTTCAGATCTGATCTTGCCGTTGTTGGGGTTGCGGCAGTACCGCGGGCCTGTACGGTAGTACCGCATGACCGTGCGGTAGTACCGCTTGGCAGCAAGCGGTAGTACCGCGCGGCCCTGCGGTAGTACCGCTGGCCTGGAGCGGTAGTACCGCTGGCCGCGGGCTGGTAGGTGGATAACGGTTGGATCTTTGTCCCTCACTATATAAGGGGTCCCCTTCTTCCCCGTTGACTTATCTCTTCCAACCCTAAACTCTATTGTTGCTCTAAGCTCCATTTTCGCCCGATCTCACTCCCTAGCCAATCAAACTTGTTGATTTGCTCGGGAGTGGTTGAGAAGGCCTCGATCCACACTTCCACCAAGAGAAATTGGATTCCCCCCACTAATCCCTTGCGGATCTTGTTACTCTTGGGTGTTTGAGCATCCTAGACGGTTGAGGTCACCGCGGAGCCATAGTCCATTGTGGTGAAGCTTCGTGGTGTCGTTGGGAGCCTCCAATTGAGTTGTGGAGATTGCCCCAACCTTGTTTGTAAAGGTTCGGTCGCCGCCTTCAAGGCCACCAATAGTGGAATCACGGCATCTCGCATTGTGTGAGGGCGTGAGGAGAATACGGTGGCCCTAGTGGCTTCTTGGGGAGCATTGTGCCTCCACACCGCTCCAACGGAGACGTACTTCCTCTCAAAGGGAAGGAACTTCGGCAACACATCCTCGTCTCCACCGTCTCCACTCTTGGTTATCTCATGCCTTTACTTGTGCAAGCTTATTTGTATCATATCACTTGCCTGCGTGTGTTCCTATACTTGTTGCATCATATAGGTTGCTCACCTAGTTGCATATCTAGACAACCTACTTGATGCAAAGTTTAAATTGTTAAAGAAAAGCTAAAAATTGTTAGTTGCATATTCACCCCCCTCTAGTCAACCATATCGATCCTTTCAATTGGTATCAGAGCCTCGTCTCTTTATTAAGGACTTTACCATCTGAAGAGTATGGTTGATACCGTAGACGGTGTGGAGGAATACTCCGGTGTGAATCCGATCTCGTCTACGGGCGATGGGGAAACCTCGATCTCTCGTGAGGAGTTCAATGTGGCCTTGGAGACATTGAAAACCTCCATGACGACCGAGGTTGAAAGCATGTTTACTAAATTCCTTGAAGGGCTTAAACTACCTACCGTACCGTTGAAAGTGGGTAATCCCACCGACAAGGTGATGGATGCTACCTCCGATAAGGGGGAAGCTAGTAGTGAAAAGGCTCCTTCTTCTAGTGGTAAGAATGGCACCGGTATCTTTGCTCATGTGGAACCACCACTTGTTTATGGTGGACCAGTTCCTTCCACTCATTTGAATCATGCCGGTACTCCCCCTAAGATTGTGAAAAATGAGGACTTTGATTCTTGGGTTTACCGCTTTAAATGTCATTTAAATCATGTGAACACTAATCTTTGGAGAATCATTGAAGAAGGTTTCTATCCGCATGATCCAAGCAACTTCACTCCTCGAGAAACCGTGGACAATCAACTCAATGAGAATGCTCTCTTCATCATTCAAGATGCAATCCCACCCGAAGACCTACCTCATCTTCGGCCCTTCGCCTTGGCCAAAGACGCATGGCATTGTGTTGTCTCTCTCTACCAGGGAAGCGCAAGCATTGAACGCTCCAACTATGAAGTGGTGCAAGATGAGGCCGATGAGTTTGCAATGAAAGAAGATGAAGAACCTCGTGAGCTTTATCGGAGAGTAACCAAACTCGCGGTCTCACTACGAGATCACAGGAGCAAGGACACGAATGACAATTGGATCAAGCCCAAATTCCTCAAGGCAATGATGCCCTACCACAAGGCCATGTCTTCCGTCATTCGTCAAAGACCGGACTTCCACACTTTGACCTCAAGCGAAGTGTTGGATGAGTTTGTGGCCATGAACATTTTGGACAAGACCGCCGACAATGCGGTGCTTCGTTCTCAAAGGGCAAAGAAGCCCAACCTTGCATTCAAGGCCAAGCTCATCGTTGAAGAAGAAGAAGAGGAAGAAGAGGAGAGCAACCCTGAAGATACAAAGTATGCATACCATGAACACATGGCACTTGCTTCAAGGCAATTTTGGAGCAAGAAAAACCCGAGGTCAAACTTTAACAAAAACAACTGAAGTGGCACGAAGAGCAAGCAACATGTAAGGACTTGCTACAATTGCGGCAATGTGAGTCATTTTGTTGTGGAGTGCCCATATGAGAAGAGGGAAGACAATGGTGGCAAGCTCATCCGAAAGGACAAGGCCAAGTCGTTCCCCAACAAGAGCAACTTCACCAAGAAGACTCCTCCCAAGGCATTGGTGGTACAAGAAGAGTACAATGAGGATGATGACGATGATGAAGATGGTGAGTTGGCTGCCATGGCCTCAGTTACCATTGCGACGACTCCACGGGTGTCTCTCTTCGACTCACCCAATGAGAGCATCACCGCCAAGTGCCTCATGGCTAAAGCCACCAACAAGGTAACCCCCAACATCAAAACTATCATCATTAATCATCCTTCTTCGACAGATATCATTGATGAACATGAGGGAACTAATGTGGAGGCGAATGAGTTTGAGGCCTTTATGGGCAAACTTAAGGGTAAATCCAAGAAGCACTTTGTTGCTCTCTTGGAACAACTTGGTGAAGCCAATGACATGATCGAGGCTCACGAAGATACCATCACTAAGACGGAAGGGCATAGTCGTGACTATGATGATGAGATTTAGGATCTTTCCAATGCTCTTGAGGAAGAGCGTGGTCTTCGTTTGGCTCTTGAGGAGTCACACAACGTTGATCATGCTAAGTTAAAGAAAGACTATGATCATGTTCTCATTGTTTCTCATGTGCTAAACTCTGAGAAAGCCGAACTTGAGGTTGATCTTGCTAGACTCAAAGAGGAGTTTGATCTACTCGACAAGGCTCACAAGGCCTTGAAGGGTGCTCATGCTAGCCTCAAAGAGTCTCATGATCAACTTCAAGTAAAGCTAACCAAGGAAAAAGCCAATTTTCCTCGTATGATGTTAATCGATAATGCAAATGCTACTAACCCGTGTTGTGAGCATGTGCATCTTGTTGAGGAGAACGCTAAGCTAAAGGGGCAACTTGAGAGAGGTCTTGCGACTTGCATACAAGGCAAGAAGAACCTCAACGACCTCTTGATCAACCAAAAGGGAGTTGTGGCCAAGGAAGGGGTTGGGTACGTGCCCGAGTCCAAGAACAAGAAGAAGAACGACAAGACCAAACGACCTCCTCCTCTCATGCAAACCTTTGTGAAGGAGGGAGAGGGTTCTTCCAAGGAGAAGAAGAACAATGCGAAGGGTGGCGCTGTCAAAAAGGGCAATGCCACTCCTCTCATAAAAGCCGACGACTTTAATCCTTCTTATATGTTATGTCGTGCTAGTGATGACCATGTCTTTGCCAAATTCGTTGGTTCTCCTCATGAATACATTGAATGGTCTATTTGGGTTCCAAAGACCCTTGTTACTAACATCAAAGGACCCATTACAAAATGGGTACCTAAAACCAAGCATTGATCTCTTGTAGGTGTTTGCTTCCGGTGGGGGATCATGGTTGCTCGATAGCGGAGCTACAAATCATATGACCGGAAGCAAGGACTTGGTGGTGGACGTGCACAAGATTCCATCTATGCCCACCAATGTCGAGTGGGGTGACGCCTCATCTTCTAAGGTATTGGGACTTGGCAAGGTGGTCATCTCTCATGATCTCACGATCGAGAAGGTCATGCTTGTTGAGTCCCTTGCATACAATTTACTTTCCGTTCGTCAACTTGCAATCATGGGCTTTGCCACTTTCTTTGATATCGATACCGTGGCCCTCTTGTGGAGCAAGACTCTTAAAGTAGCCTTCGTTGGGCATGTCGAGAACGGTCTATATGTGATTAACTTTTCGGAGCGACCCACTAAGACCGCGACATGCCTAATGGCTAAAGTTGATGTGGGATGGCTTTGGCATCGCCGTCTAGCCCATGTCAATATGAGATCTTTGCAAAGTCTTCTCAAGGGGGACCATGTCCGTGGACTAACGAATGTTAGTTTTGCTAAAGATCGTGCTTGCAGTGCTTGTATCGAAGGAAAGCTACATGAGAAGGCTCACCCTCCCACGACTATCATTTACTCAAAGAGGCCTTTGGAGCTCCTTCACTTGGATCTCTTTGGGCCTCCATCCTTCGATAGTCTTGGGGGTAGGAAGTATTGCTTGGTGATTGTGGATGACTACTCAAGATACACTTGGGTGTATTTCTTCAAGAGGAAGAGCGAGACCCAACAAACCGTCATTGACTTTGCAAATGAAGCACAACGTCAACACAATGCAAAGATCTTGACAATAAGAAGTGACAACGGCACCGAGTTCAAGAACTACACCTTGGATGAGTTTCTTAGTGATGAGGGGATCAAGCATCAATATTCCGCACCTTACACCCCTCAACAAAACGGTGTTGCGGAGAGGAAGAACCGGACGTTGATGGATGCGGCAAGGACCATGATGGCGGAGTTCAAGTCTCCGTACAACTTTTGGGCCGAAGCCATCAACACCACGTGTCATGCATCCAATCGGCTCTACCTCCGCAAGGGCTTGAACAAGACTCCATATGAGATACTCACCGGTAACAAGCCCAACCTCAAGTACTTTCGGGTGTTCGGGTGTAAGTGTTTCATTCTCAAGAAAGGTGTTCGGTTGTCTAAATTTGAGGCTAGAGCTTATGAGGGCATATTTGTTGGTTATGCTACAAACTCTCATGCTTACCGTGTCCTCAATAAATCCACGGGACTTATTGAGGAGACGTGTAACGTGGAGTTTGATGAGAATAACGGCTCCCAAGTGGAGCAAAGTGGCACTTGTGATGTAGGTGATGAAATTCCTCCTCAAGCCATAAGAAGAATGGGTGTTGGCTTTATCCTACCCATTGAGGAACCCCTTGTGGCCGAAGGAGAAGGACAATGCTCCACTCAAGTGGAGCCATCACCAACCCAAGGCCCACACGCTTCCGAAGAACAACATGAAGGCCCTCATCCTCAAGAACATGACCAAGGGCAAGATCATGCTCAAGACGGTGTTGACACATCAAGTGATGCCCAAGGTCAAGTTCTCTCCTCCGAGCAAGTTCAAGAACAAGAACAAGCTCAAGACGACGCTCAAGATGATCAAGTGACCACTCCTCGTCTCACCCCCGAGGAGGAATTGGAGCGTCGTGCCGCCAAGGTTGCTTCCAAGCTCTCCACCAAGGATCATCTCATGACGAATGTGCTTGGAAGCTTAAGAAAGGGGGTAAGCACTCGTAGACAATTAGCAAACTATTGTGAGCATCACGCGTTTGTCTCTTGTGTCGAACCCCACAAGGTCTATGAGGCGCTCGAAGATCCAGATTGGCTCAATGACATGCATGAAGAACTCAACAACTTTGAGCGCAACAAAGTGTGGAGATTGGTGCCAAGACCGACGGGGAACCACAATGTCATTGGAACCAAGTGGATATTTAAGAACAAGCAAGATGCCCATGTGATTATCATTCGCAACAAGGCTCGTTTGGTAGCACAAGGCTACTCCCAAGTCGAGGGTATCGACTACAGTGAAACCTTCGCTCCCGTTGCTCGTCTTGAATCCATTTCCATGTTGATTGCATATGCTTCTCATCATAACTTTAAGTTACAACAAATGGATGTGAAGATTGCTTTTCTTAATGGTCCCATTAATGAATTGGTCTATGTCAAGCAACCCCCGGGTTCGAGGATCCATACTTTCCCGATCATGTGTATCAACTCGATAAGGCACTCTATGGCCTTAAACAAGCCCCATGTGCGTGGTATGACCACCTTACCGAGTTGTTACAAGACCGTGGTTTTGAAGTTGGGCTAATCGACCCCACTCTTTTTACTAAGAAGGTCAAAGGGGAGTTGTTTGTGTGCCAATTATATGTTGATGATATTATCTTTGGTTCCCCTAACAAAGCTTTCAATGAGGAATTTGCCGCTCTCATGACCTCAAAGTTCGAGATGTCTTCCATGGGAGAGTTGAAGTTCTTTCTAGGGTTCGAAGTGAAGCAAAGAAGAGAAGGAACCTTCATCAACCAAGCCAAATATACTCAAGACATGCTCAAGAGATTCAAGCTAAGTGATGTCAAGCCGGCTTCCACTCCAATGCCCACCAAGTGCCAACTTGACATAGATCCCAATGGTAAAGCGGTGGATCAAAAGGTATATCGCTCCATGATAGGCTCCTTGCTCTACCTTTGTGCATCTAGACCGGATATCATGTTGAGTGTGGGAATTTGTGCATGGTTTCAAGCCGCACCTAAGGAAAGTCACTATGTGGCGGTCAAACGAATCTTTCGATATTTGGCTCATACCCCAAACTTTGGCTTATGGTACCCAAGAGGAGCAAACTTCAAGCTTGTAGGGTATTCGGATTCCGATTGGGCGGGAGACAAAGTGGATAGGAAGTCCACTTCCGGAGGGTGCCAATTTCTTGGTTGCTCTTTGGTAAGTTGGTCTTCCAAAAAGCAAAGTTGTGTGTCTCTCTCGTCCACCGAAGCGGAGTATGTGGCGGCCGGTAGTTGTTGTGCACAACTCTTATGGATGAGGCAAACTTTAAAGGATTACGGTGTCATTTGTGACAAAGTGCCTCTTTGGTGTGACAATGAAAGTGCCATCAAGATCTCTCTCAACCCGGTGCAACACTTCAAGACGAAGCATATTGAGATCCGGTATCACTTCATCCGGGATCACATTAGGCGAGGAGAGATCGAGCTCAACTATGTCAACACTCATGATAACCTTGCAGATATTTTCACGAAGCCCTTGGATGAAGCAAGATTTCGCGAGTTAAGGCATGAGCTAAATATCATTGATTCGAGCAATGTTGCTTGAACCCTTGCACACCCCACCATACTCAAGGTGTTGTCTTGTTTAGATGTAGGCATGGACATAGGGGGAGTGTTGTTCTCTCAATGAACTCTCCCTCCCCCCATTATGCATAAATTGATCAAGTCTTTCACATTAGCCATGTTTGATGGTACTTGTGCTTCAAAGACGAGTTTTGGTCATGGGCCCAAGGATAATTCTTCGCGGTGCCATACCAATTGACTCAAACATAGGTGGCTACGGCCACCGCCCTCTCTCTGGAGAGGTGGTGTCTCGTGGTTGTTTCGTTTTGTCGTTTGCCTTTTTGCCTTTGTGTGTAGCGTGGTCTTGTGGTGTCGTGTTGCCTCAGAGTGTTTGTGCAAAGACCTCTTTTTCATGTGCTTGAAACGTGCATCTTCTTGAGCCCATGGTACTACCGCGGCTTGCTGCGGTACTACCGCTTTGAGAGGCACGGTACTACCGCGCCAGGGCACGGTACTACCGCTCAGGTGCGGTACTTCCGCCGAGCGATACTACCGCGATGAGGCACGGTACTACCGCGCCATCGAGTGAGCGTGGGGGTTATGACTCGGGCAGGGGAGTTCCAACTCCCCATACCCATTCACTCGTCTCTCTCCCCACGTCTCTCTCTCTCTCTCTCTCTCTTGCTCAAGAACGGCGCTGGAGGTCCTCGCCGGATTTCTGTCTCCGGCCACTCTCCTCGGATTCCGACCGGTGGGATCGTTTCCCACCACTTCCTCTTGCCATGGACCAAGGTTTTTCCCCAAATCCCTCTTTTTCTTGGTTGTTCTCTCGCTTCTATGATTTTGGGGAGATGCTTGTTGTTCTTGAGATTTTAGGCCAAATCTGTGCAAGAGTAGGATGTAGGAGAGTCGTGTTGCGTAGGAATCATACTTGATATGTTGTCTTGTGGTAGATTTGTCCAACCGTAGTACCGCCGCTGTTTCGCGGGCTTTTCTCAGATTTGAACTTGTTCGAATCTGACGCGGTGCGGTACTACCACGTTTCATGAGCGGTACTACCGCTCGTGCGGTACTACCGTGCTAGCTCGTGCGGTACTACCGCCCATCAGACGTGGTACTACCACGCTAGCTGAGGCACTAAGCTCCTACTACCGCTCCTAGACCCGATACTACCGTGACCTTACATGGTACTACCGCGACTAAGAGCGGTACTACAATCTTAGTACCGCAACACTTGGCAGTACTACAGTAGGGGTCAAATCTCTCTCATGGCAATTATCTCATGTGCTCTCTGCATGTTTCTTTTGCTTTGTTGTGGTCTTTGCATTGATCCTTCTTGCTTGTCATGTGTGTTTTGCGCTTTGTGTCTCAGGTGGTGGCTCTCGCCGTTCCAATCCCAGTCGTGACATTGGCTCCAAGCGTCTGCGCAACCCCCAAGATGAAGCACCAGAGGGCTCCAATGCCCCCAAGCGCAATGTCAAGACCACTGCCAGCAAGCAAAAGGAACCTGCTAAGGGCATGGACGAGATTTCAGTCACTGAGTATGTCGAACGCCGGAAGATCAATCCCTATGTGAATCCTCGGGTTGTCCTCAGAGGCACCGAGTTGTTCTAGACCAAGCAATAGGCTCTCATCTATCTGGATGTGATCAAGAACAAGCAGAATACCTTCGTGGATGTCAAGTGGATAGACATGAATCACATGCGGAAGGACAAGTTTCGTGACTATTTTGGAGAGGCTCTAGACTTGGTGGAGCAGTTTGCTATTGAGCCGGTGATCTCCTTTCACCTTGACTATGACCCTGAGCTTATCTATCAGTTCTTTGCCTCTGTTTACTTTCATCCTGGGGATGAGCGGAGGATGACCTAGATGACCAACGGCCGTCAGCTGTCTGCTACATGGAAGGAGTTCATGGATCTGCTTCACATTCTTGATGACGGGCTTCACACCCCCGTTGGTGTTCGCCCCCACGCCAACTCTGAGTCTCCCAACAAGAACCCGCTTCAGCCATTCCTTGTTGAGAAGATGCTCCCCAATGGCAAGTCGACTTGGGTGCTAAACTCCTTTCTGGATATCATGCATCGCATCTTCCGCAATACTCTGTTCCCACGCATTGGCGACAAGGACAAGGTTCATGCTTATCTAGTGGACATGTTGCTCCTGTGTGCAGAGGCACGTTCATCTCAGACTCAGCCACTTGATGTCTCACACATCATGTGGTGTGAGCAAGGTACCTATATATGGACCGTACCTGTTTCTGTTGCTCTCCACAACTTGGGAGAATATGTACCCTGGTGATGAGTTCCTTGCTCCAGACTGGGTTCGGCATGAGTCCATCATCCTCCGTGTCAAGCCCAACTGGGCCAACACTACCACCCGTGCTGAGGCTTCTTCTGCTAGGAGGGCTGTTGGTGAGGAGGAGGCTGGTGCAGAGCATGTTGCTGAGGATCGTGCTGCTAGGTCTACCACTCCTTCCTCTGAGCCATCATGGGCCAAGAAGTTAAAGGACAAGATGAAGACTCTCTTCTGCATGCAGGCAAAGGGACAGTACAGGACTCACGTGGCAGACAAGGAGAGTCGCCGCCGTGACAAGAAGGTCATGAGGCTCTTTGGAGAGGACGTGTCTGGCGGTTCTGAGGACGTCATCACGCCAGAGGATGCCTGGATGATGAAGCAGGGGTACAAGTGGACCAGTTTAGAGGAAGACATCGAGGAGCCCGTCCCCTCCATTGAGTCTGACGAGGAGCACGAGGAGCAGTGGAACAACTTCTCTGCCTGAGCCACCCCGTGTGTGTAGGTGTCTTCTCTGCCTTTTTGGCGTCTCGATGCCAAAGGGAGAGAGAGTGTAGGGATTTGCGTTGTGTCGTGCTTGGTGTGTTTGCTTTGTCTTTGTCGTTTGAACCTCGTTTGCTTTTGTTTGGTTTGTGCCTTCGAGACCTATCCTACATATGGTGTAAGACATATGCACTCTATCTACCTTAGTTAACTTATGTTTGCTATTCTGTCTAGTGTTAGCCTTCCTATTACTAGATATGCCTTGTCTCTATAATATAGGGGGAGCTTTGATCCTAGTATGTGCGCCGTGCAGTCCAAAGCACCCATCTAGTTGGCACACATCTAGGGGGAGCCCGTCTATATTCTAGAGAGGAGGGGTTTGCGGTTGCTTAATATTATTTCCCTTGTGCAAATCCCGTATTTTCATCAATCCACCAAAAATGGGGAGATTGTAAGGGCATATTTATCCCTAAGGTGTTTTGGTGATTGATGACAACGCGTTTGCGGACTAATCATGTGCCTTGAGTATCCCAGACATTTCATCGCCAGGCACAAGACGGTTGGGTGCCCCTCGAAGACTATTGAAGACGGTGTCTTTTCTATGTTTCTTTTTGGTGGATTTGAGTCGTAGGAAAGCCGTACTATGAGGGGGTCCGCATCGGAAAGGTTTGGGTGGAATCATCACATACACGTCTCCTTCTTGTCCCCTCCTTTCCCTTGGAGCATCCTCCTCTTTCTCGCCGCCTTGTTTCTGGCTGCTGCGTTGGCTCGCGGTAGTACTGCTCCCAAGTGAGTGGTAGTACCGTAGGCACCAGCGGTAGTACCGTGCTATGGCGTGGTAGTACCGCTCCCCTGGAACTGCACTACCGTTGCCCACCAGGCTAGTACCGCTCCCTCGCGGTAGTAGGGGCGGATATAATTTTTTACATCCGCGCCTACCACGGTAGTACCACTTTCGCTCCGCGATAGTACCGTGCTATGTTGTCAGGCAGTAGTACCGCCCCTCTATAGTACTACTGTGTCGGGTTTTTTGCTTCTTCCGTTTCTTTGCGGAAGTAGGCACGGATGTTTCCTTCCCCCTGGCTAGGGGTGTCATGCCTTGCGGTAGTACCACATGGTGGCGCGGTAGTACCGCGCTCGCAGAAGTACCGCCATCAGCTCCTGTGTTTCAGATCTGACCTTGCTGTTGCTGGGGTTGCGGCAGTACCGCGAGCCTATACGGTAGTACCGCATGACCGTGCGGTAGTACCGCTTGGCAACAAGTGGTAGTACCACTGGCCTGGAGCGGTAGTACCGCTGGCCGCGGGCTGGTAGGTGGATAACGGTTGGATCTTTGTCCCTCACTATATAAGGGGTCCCCTTCTTCCCCGTTGACTTATCTCTTCCAACCCTAAACTCCATTGTTGCTCTAAGCTCCATTTTCGCCCGATCTCACTCCCTAGCCAATCAAACTTGTTGATTTGCTCGGGAGTGGTTGAGAAGGCCTCGATCCACACTTCCACCAAGAGAAATTTGATTCCCCCCACTAATCCCTTGCGGATCTTGTTACTCTTGGGTGTTTGAGCATCCTAGACGGTTGAGGTCACCGCGGAGCCATAGTCCATTGTGGTGAAGCTTCATGGTGTCGTTGGGAGCCTCCAATTGAGTTGTGGAGATTGCCCCAGCCTTGTTTGTAAAGGTTCGGTCGCCGCCTTCAAGGCCACCAATAGTGGAATCACGACATCTCGCATTGTGTGAGGGCGTGAGGAGAATACGGTGGCCCTAGTGGCTTCTTGGGAGCATTGTGCCTCCACACCGCTCCAACGGAGACGTACTTCCTCTCAAAGGGAAGGAACTTCAGCAACACATCCTCGTCTCCACCGTCTCCACTCTTGGTTATCTCGTGCCTTTACTTGTGCAAGCTTATTTGTATCATATCACTTGCTTGCGTGTGTTCCTATACTTGTTGCATCATATATGTTGCTCACCTAGTTGCATATCTAGACAACCTACTTTGATGCAAAGTTTAAATTGTTAAAGAAAAGCTAAAAATTGTTAGTTGCCTATTCACCCCCCTCTAGTCAACCATATCGATCCTTTCACTAAGTATCATCTAAGTTCATCTCAGCCGCCTCAACCAGACATAGAGTTGATACTGAAGGAAATATGCCCTAGAGGCAATAATAAAGTTGTTGTTTTATATTTCCTTATTCATGATAAAGGGCTACTCCCTCCTTTCCGGTTTATACGGCTTATCTCAAAATTTTAGTTTTTCCATTTTATAAGGCTCAATTTGGTTGTTCCCCATCACATGTTTAGACTTCAAGGTGCATTAAATCATTGCATGCAAGTATTAAGAGAAAACTGACCAATGCATGCACTTTATGCATGCATGCATTGCAATTAATGCATTCGTAAACATAATTTTTTGAGGAAAACAAGAGCATTAATTGGGTGCTTTTGCAAACTACAAAAAATATTCCACCACTCATCATCTACCTTGGTTGGTGAGATTTTTGAATTGAGCCTTACAAAACCGGAAAGGAGGGAGTATTATTCATGCTAGAATTGTATTGATCAGAAACCTTAATACATGTGTGAATACATAAACAAACACTATGTCCCTAGTGAGCCTCTACTAGACTAGCTCGTTGATCAAAGATGGTTAAGGTTTCATAACCATTGACATGAGTTGTCATTTGATAACGGTATCACATCATTAGGAAAATGATGTGATGGACAACACCCATCCATTAGCTTAGCATAATGATAGTTCAGTTTTATTGCTATTGCTTTGTTCATGTCAAATACATATTCCTTCGACTATGAGATTATGCAACTCCCCGGATATCGGAGGAATGTATTGTGTGCTATCAAATGTCACAACGTAACTGGGGTGATTATAAAGATGCTCTATAGGTATCTCCGAAGGTGTTTTTTGAATTGACATAGATCGAGATTAGGATTTGTCGCCGCGAATATCGGAGTTGTATCTCTGGGCCCTCTCGGTAATACACATCATAAGCTTGCAAGCAAACGACTAAGGAGTTGGTCACGAGGTGATGTATTAAGGAACGAGTAAAGAGACTTACCGGTAACGAGATTGAACTAGGTATGAAGATACCGACGATCGAATCTCGGGCAAGTAACATACCGATAGACAAAGGGAATTACGTATGTTGTCATAACGGCTCGACCGATGAAGATCTTCGTAGAATATGTAGGGGACAATATGGGCATCCAGGTTCCGCTATTGGTTATTTATCGGAGAGGTGTCTCGATCATGTCTACATAGTTCTCGAGCCCATAGGGTCCGCACGCTTAACGATCGATGACGATATAGTATTATATGAGTTATGTGATTTGGTGACCGAATGTTGTTCAGGGTCCCGGGTGATATCACGGACATGACGAGGAGTCTCGAAATGGTCGAGAGGTAAAGATTGATATATAGGACGTTGGTATTCGGACACCGGTAGTGTTTCGGAGGGTACCGGGTACTTATCGGGTCACCGGAAAGGAGTTTCGGGCACCCCCGACAAAGATATGGGCCTTATGGGCCAAGAGAGGGAACACACCAGCCCACAAGGGGCTGGTGCGCCCCTATGCAGGCCGGTCGTATGAGGAGGAGAAGGAAAGAGGGGAGGGAATGAAGGAAATATGCCCTGGAGGCAATAATAAAGTTGTTATTTATATTTCCTTATAGCATGATAAATGTTTATCATTCATTCTAGAATTGTATTAACCGGAAACTTGATACATGTGTGGATACATAGACAAAACACAATGTCCCTGGTAACCCTATACTATAGTAGCTCGTTAATCAAAGATGGTTAAGTTTCCTAACCATAGACATGTGTTGTCATTTGATGAACGGGATCATATCATTAGGAGAATGATGTGATGGGCAAGGCCCATCCATTAGCTTAGCATATTGATCGTTCAATTTTATTGCTATTGCTTTCTTCATGTCATATACATATTCCTTTGACTATGAGATTATGCAACTCCCGGATACCGGAGGAATACCTTGTGTGCTATCAAACGTCACAACGTAACTGGGTGATTATAAAGATGCTCTACAGGTATCTCCGAAGGTATTTGTTGGGTTGGCATAGACCGAGATTAGGATTTGTCACTCCGACTTTCGGAGAGGTGATCATCGTCGGCACGCTACCTCTACATCTACCTTCGGTATTAGTTTTGGACTTGAATAATTGTTATTTTGTGCCAGCTTTGAGCATGCACATTATATCTGGATCTTGTTTAATGTGAGATGGTTATTCATTTAAATCAGAGAATAATGGTTGTTCTATTTATATGAGTAATATCTTTTATGGTGATGCACCCTTAAAGAGTGGTCTATTTTTGTTGAATCTCGATCGTGGTGATACACATATTCATAATATTGATGCCAAAAGATGCAAAGTTGATAATGATAGCGCAACATATTTGTGGCACTGCCGTTTAGGTCATTTGGTGTAAATCGCATGAAGAAACTCCATGCGGATGGACTTTTGGAATCACTTGATTATGAATCATTTGATGCTTGCGAACCATGCCTCATGGGCAAGATGACTAAAACTCCATTCTCCGAAACAATGGAGCAAGCCACTGACTTATTGGAAATAACACATACCGATGTATGCGGTCCGATGAGCGTCGAGGCTCGTGGCGGGTATCGTTATATTCAACCTTCACAAATGATTTGAGCAGATATGGGTATATCTACTTAATGAAACACAAGTCTGAAACATTTGAAAAGTTCAAAGAATTTCAGAGTGAAGTGAAGAATCATCGTAACAAGAAAATAAAGTTTATATGATCTGATCGTGGAGGTGAATATTTGAGTTATGAGTTTGGCCTTCATTTTAAAAAATGTGGAATAATTTCACAACTCACGCCACCTGGAACACCACAGCGTAATGGTGTGTCCGAACGTCGTAACCGCACTTTATTAGATATGGTGCGATCTATGATGCCTCTTACCAATTTACCACTATCATTTTGAAGGAAATATGCCCTAGAGGCAATAATAAAGTTGTTATTTATATTTCCTTATATCATGATAAATGTTTATTATTCATGCTAGAATTGTATTAACCAGAAACTTAGTACATGTGTGAATACATAGACAAAACAGAGTGTCCCTAGTATGCCTCTACTTGCCTAGCTCGTTAATCAAAGATGGTTAAGTTTCCTGACCATAGACATGTGTTGTCATGTGATGAACGAGATCACATCATTAGAGAATGATGTGATGGACAAGACCCATCCATTAGCTTAGCATAAATGATCATTTAGTTTTATTGCTATTGCTTTCATCATGACTTATACATGTTCCTCTGACTATGAGATTATGCAACTCCCGAATACCGGAGGAATACCTTGTGTGCTATCAAACGTCACAACGTAACTGGGTGATTATAAAGATTCTCTACAGGTATCTCCGAAGGTATTTGTTGGGTTGGCATAGATCGAGATCAGGATTTGTCACTCTGACTTTCGGAGAGGTATCTCTGGGCCCTCTCGGTAATGCACATCATAATAAAGCCTTGCAAGCAATGTGACTAATGTGTTAGTTGCGGGATGATGTATTACAGAACGAGTAAAGAGACTTGCCGGTAACGAGATTGAACTAGGTATGAAGATACCGACGATCGAATCTCGGGCAAGTAACATACCGATGTCAAAGGGAATAACGTATGTTGTCATTACGGTACGACCGATAAAGATCTTCGTAGAATATGTGGGAACCAATATAAGCATCCAGGTTCCGCTGTTGGTTATTTACCGGAGAGGTGTCTCGGTCATTTTTACATAGTTGTCGAACTCGTAGGGTCCGCACGCTTAACGTTCGATGACGATTTTGTATTATATAAGTTATGTGATTTGGTGACCGAATGTTGTTAGGAGTCCCGGATGAGATCACGGACATGATGAGGAGTCTTGAAATGGTAGTGAGGTAAAGATTCATATATTGGACGATGATATTCGGACACCGGAAGTGTTTCAGGGGTACCGGGTACATATCGGGTCACCAAAAGGGGTTCCGGGCATCCCCGGGCAACTACATGGGCCTAATGGGCCAAGAAGGGGACAGACCAGCCCCTAAGGGGCTGGTGCGCCCCATGTAGGCCGAAATAAGGTGGGAAGGAAAGAGGAGAAGAGAGAAAGGAAGGGGAGGGATTCGGACTCGCCCTTCCTTCCCTCCTCCTCCCTTTCCACAGTTTACGCCTCCGGTCATATTCACATAGTGCTTAGGTGAAGCCCTGCGTGGATCACTTCACCATCACCGTCACCACGCCGTCGTGCTGACGGAACTCTCCCTCGACTCTTTGCTGGATTAAGAGTTAAAAGATACGTCATCGAGCTGAATGTGTGCAGAACTCAGAGGTGTCGTACATTCGGTGCTTGATCGGTCAGAACGAGAAGAAGTTCGACTACATCACCCGTGTTGTCAAACGCTTCCGCTTTTGGTCTACGAGGGTACGTGGACACACTCTCCCCCTCTCCTTGCTATGCATCTCCTAGATAGATCTTGCCTGAGCGTAGGAATTTTTCTGAAATTGCATGCTACATTTGTCAACAGTGGCGTCCGAGCCAGGTCTATGCGTAGATGATATGCACAAGTAGAACACAAAGAGTTATGGGTGGTGATCATCATACTGCTTACCACCAATGTCTTATTTTGGTTCGGTGGTATTGTTGGATGAAGCGGCTTGGATCAACCTTACATGACCATGTTCATGAGACTGGTTCCACCG
The DNA here is from genome assembly GCF_018294505.1 of Triticum aestivum. Classification (NCBI taxonomy): domain Eukaryota; kingdom Viridiplantae; phylum Streptophyta; class Magnoliopsida; order Poales; family Poaceae; genus Triticum; species Triticum aestivum. The sequence goes on from NC_057812.1 coordinate 272,148,876, forward strand.
ATAGACATGCAACCATTTTTGCATAAAGGTGGCTGGCAGGCGTCTGTTTCTCCAACTTTAGTTGAATCGAATTTGACTGCGGCCGGTCCTTGTTGAAGGTTAAAACATCAAACTTGATAATCACCGTTGTGGTTTTGATGCGTAGGTAAGAACGGTTCTTGCTAGAAGCATGTGACAGCCACGTAAAACTTGCAACAACAAAGTAGAGAACGTCTAAATTGTTTTTGCAGGACATGTTGTGATGTGATATGGTCAAGACATGATGTGATATACGTTATTGTATGAGATGATCATGTTTTGTAAAAGTTATCGGCAACTAGCAGGAGCCTTATGGTTGTCACTTCATTGTATGAAATGCAAACGCCATGTAATTGCTTTACTTTATCAGCATGCATTAGCGATAGTTGTAGAAGCAATAAGTTGGCGATATGACCACGACCCTACGATGGAGATCAAGGTGTCAAGCCGGTGACGATGGAGATCATGATGGTGCTCTGGAGATGGAGATCAAAGGCACAAGATGATGATGACCATATCATGTCACATACTTTGATTGCATGTGATGTTTATCTTTTATGCATCTTATTTTGCTTAGTACGGCGGTAGCATTATAAGATGATCCCTTACTAAAATTTCAACGAATAAGGGTTCTCCCTGAGTATGCATCGTTGCGACAATTCGTCGTACTGAGACACCACGTGATGATCAGGCGTGATAAGCTCTATGTTCACATACACCGGGTGCAAGATAGTTTTTGTAACATCCCAAAATTTTAATTTGGAATGTTATACATAGGACATCATATTGCATATCATATTTTATTGCATTCGGTTTTGCGATCCTAGAAAAATTCTAAGAAACTCAAGGACCCACGAAGAGAGTTGGGGATTTCACCGTTTTCATATTTGAATTTTTCTCAAATATCGAAGCAAGGATCATTTTTGGTTTTAATTATTTTTCCCTCCAAAAATATTTCATATTAAAATATATGAGAGGAGATAATATGACTTCTCCAAAATAAATGAAATATTAGAGGAAACTGTTAAAATCAAATAAATAACTTTATTTGGATTTTATTGCTATTTTATTTGAATTAGAAAAATATGCATTTTTTTCAAAAAAAATTGCATTTTAGGCCAAAAAAAATGTTCACTTTGTTCTAATATTCTATTTAGACGGTGAAAATTGTTTTTGGCATTTTTAGATTTTTTTTTTATTTAGATTTTTTTCGGTGGAGTCTGTTAAAAAAAACTTTCCCCGCCGCGACTGGGCCGGCTTGAGGCCCGACCGCAGCCGCGGCCCAGCCCGCCACCAGCGCCCCGATCGACTCCGGGAGGAGTCCGGCCAGGGAACGTCGCCGGCGCCTCGTGCTGACTCGGGACGCCTCCCGAGGTTCGCCGCCCCCCTTTATATACTCTACCCGGGGCCCCCTGGAGCCCCAAGCCGCATGCGTCGCCGCCTGCCCTCGCCCACGACGTCGCCGCCCTGCCGCCTCGCACCGTCGCCGCTCCGCGCCGCGCCGCCCGCTGCCCCGCCGCCTCGCACCGCCGCCGCTCCGCGCCGCGCCGCCCGCTGCCCCGCCGCCCCGCGCCGTCACCCGCCTCGCCGGACTCGCACTGCCGACGCGGATCTCGCTGGAGCCACCGCTGTTGACCTCGTTTTGACTGGTCGATTTTTTTGGTTAACCCCGATTTTTTTAGTTTGCCGGTTTATTTTCATAGATCGGTTTTTCGTCGGTTTATTTACTTAGCGGACGTTCATCTGTTCGTTCGTTTTAACGAATGTTGTTCGCCGGTTAGGTTCAGGCAGCGAACGTTCGTCTGTTAGTCTTTTGTTTTTATTTTATTTTTGGCCAGGGACCTATCCGCGATTATTTTTATCGCAGATTAGCCCCTGATCTTCAAACCCTCACCATTTCTTTACCGTTTGTCCAAATCTAGTGAAACCAACGCCAAAATCTTTGTCTCGATCCCCTCTTTCTATTTAATCAACTTTAACATGGTTTTGATAATTTAAAATTTTGGTTTCAAGCAGATTTGTTTTTGAAGTTCTTTTGACCGTAGTTTTAGTTCCGTAGCTCCGATTCGATTTATTCTTTTTGCAGATCGAATCTCTTTAGTTGAGTTTTCAGATTCGATCTTCTTATTTGAGTTTTACCCGTGCATCCTTACTTGATTGCTCATGTATGCTATTGTTTGTTGGTGATAGAGTTCCCGGTGTGTGAAACGTGCTACTACGAGTCTCTAGGGTTTTGAGATCGTCAACAAGGCAAGTAACACATTAATCATACTCTTTTCATACCCAATTTTTATGCATTAGTTAAAACCCAAAACATTGCATGGTTAGGAGTCGATAACATGTGGGTATTGAGAAGTAGATGATGAGGTAGAACCTATTACCTGATTTATTTTCAAACCCATGGTAGTTACTCTACGTTAAGCTTATGTTGCTATGATATGCTTGTAGACGTGGATTGGGTTTGAGTGTATCCATGACAGATGTGAGATTGTTAATTAATGGTTCAAATTAAGGTGGCAACTCAAATACACATCTGGGTGGATTGTTGGTTTGGGCACCTGGGGTTATACTAGTGTTGTCCTAGGAGATCCCGGGGTTATACCGTGTGATCCTCCTATGGTCCGCCACCCAGGCTCAAAGGGATCATAAGATTATTCATGCTAGAAACTTCCATGTGTAGCCACAAGCTATTATGGGCTCTAGCATAGTTGAGTAGGTTGCGTGACCTCTTCTAGTGGTAGGCTAGCAGATGTAGGGGATGTAGGTTGGTATTGTCTACCCAGGGTTAGAGTTAATGTTTCTGAAAGACTGTGTCTCGATCATCCTTTTCTCAAACACACTATAGTGCAAGAAATCCAACGTAGGATATCGAGTCTTGTGGGGAAAAGTGCGCAAACCTCTGCAGAGTGTACAAACTAATCATGGTTAGCCGTGTCCCGATTATGGACAACTTGAGTACCTGGTTCTTGGATTATCAGATTGATCTCATCATTCTAATTTAATTTGTTGGGTTGATATTTACTTCTAAGTGGGATTGAGATGGGGGTACCTTCTCAATGTTTCAACTACCATGATAGTTAAATAAAAATATATTCCTTTGTTGTAGGGAAAAGTTGGCTTTTCGCAAAACATTATAACCATAGAACCTCCACCAGCCATATATGCATGTAGTGATAGCATTTATTCTGTTCATTGCTCTACTATGTTATATTGCCAGCATATTCCATGTGCTGACCCGTTTCCGGGCTGCAACATATCATGTTGCAGACTTTTCAGACGAAGAGTAAGGTGCGCTAGGTCGTTTGTCATGCACTCAGCTATGCCGTTGGAGTTGATGGACTCACTTTATCTTCCAAGTCTTCTGATGTTATCTTATTTAGATGGTCTTAAGCCATATTTATTGTAGTAAGTTCTCTATTGAGACTATCAATGTAATAAGTGTGTGATTGCTACTCTGTTATAAATCCATTCAAGTACTGTGTGTGTCAGCATTACTGATCCAGGGATGACACTGAAGCACAGAGATTTGATCATCTGAGTTCGGATCGCTACAAGATGGTATCAGAACACACGCTGAATGTAGGACACAGCTACTAAGAAAAGCCATAGGTCACTATTCTCTACCCATTTCTGACTTCTCTCCATTTTCTACTCTATAGGATGGCGGACACGAAGAACAAGTTTGCACAACCGGATGACACACCCTTTGGACGACACTTGAAGGAAGTCACTAGGTACCTGAACATTGGAATACCCAGCTTCACCGGGACCTACACCGCCACTTTACTAGAAGAGGAGCGTTGGATGATTCGAGTCCAAGTTCTAGGAAGGACATTCACGCCAGTTACTGAGCCCATATAGTTTTCCTTCGATGCATCAACCTGGAGTCTAGGAAAAAACATGGCAGCCCACATCGCCATGGGACGCATCGGCGAAGTTTATCACAAGGAACTATCTACCAGATATGTGGGCGCTGAGATGAGCAATGGGAGATGATCAGCACCAGGAGAGACAGGTCCATTGCAACTTTCATCCAGGAGTTAGACCAGCACATTCGTCGACAGGAGAACCAGATGTGCGCAGGCATGATAGATTTGAAGATGTTGATGACTAGGAACATGGAGCTGGAAGAGGAACTCAAGTACACACGCGACAAATATGAGGAGGAAATCACCATACTAGTGGAGAAGAATGACGACCTAACAAGGAAGCTAGGAGTATTCATGGGAGACCCTGCGCCAGGAGGAGATGATGACCATCCCAAGGATTACATCATCATCGACGACACCGAATCCGACCCTAGTGATGATGATTATGAAGCCGAAGGTGGAGCAGATATGATGGAGTCTTCTACCGATCAAATTTTTTAGTAGACCACCATACTATTAGTAGTATTTCTCCATGTATATATTAGTAGTCCGAGCACTGTAACGATAGTTAGATCGATTGTATGCCCTTGCTTGAAATTGTTTTGGAGTGATATGTTTGTGTTTGTCTCATGTGCATATGGGTAGTGCTTTCTCATTAGACCTCATTCTATTCTAATCTCTCCCCTCTAAACCCATCAGATGCCTCCAAGACGTGACCCCGAATTTGTCTTCCCACCGGAGCTCACTCAGTTGATCCAACAACAGAATGCCTTGATGCAGCTACTAGTCCAGAACCAAGGCAACAACAAGAACAACCCACCGCCACCACCTCCAGTTGACAACCTAGCCCATTTTCTGAGGTTGCAGCCGCCGGTGTTTTCTAGTAGCGCCGAGCCAATAGTTGTTGATGACTGGCTATGTAGGATAGGAAGGGAGTTGACTACCGCAGGTTGCACAAATGCGGAGAAGGTGCATTTTGCCGCACACCAACTGGATGGACCTGCAGCCTCATGGTGGGAGAATTACACAACCACCTTCCCCATAGCCAATGTTACTTGGGAGCAGTTTTAGCAAGCATGCCGCATTGCTCATGTCTCAACTGGAGCTATGAGCATGAAGAAGCGTGAGTTTCACAACTTACGCCAGGGAAATCATACTATGGCCCAGTATGTAGATGAGTTTAGTAAGTTATCTCGCTATGCTCCAGATGATGTGGCCACAGATGCCGCGAAGCAGGAGAAATTTATGGAAGGGATGAATGATGAAATGAGTATGCAGTTAATGGTGGAACCATTTAACAACTACTAGGAGTTGGTAGATAAGGCTCTTATGATTGAAGGGAAGCAACAACAAATTGAGAGCCGCAAAAGGCAGAATGGACAAGGGAAGTACAATTCAGGAGCTCAGCAGAAGCCACGTTTTACCCTGAACTCGGGAGGATATACCCATAACCATGGGATCATAACCACAATGGAGGAAGTTTGCATAACCACAATGGCCCCAAGAATGGAAACAGGAATGGATCAAGTAGCAATCAGAACCGCTCTAACCCATCCATACCCGCCAAGAAGGATCAAAATCACATTACTTCTTTCAAGTGCGGGAAGACTGGGCACTACGCCAATGATTGTCCAGAGTTGAGGAATGGCAATGGGAATGGAAGCTCTGGGAAGAAGCCCAACCCTTTCAACAGGGGGCAAGTGAACCACGTGAACGTGGAGGAGGTTGAAGAGCAACCAGACGTAGTGATTGGTAAGTTTTTGGTTAAGTCATTTACCGCTCTCATTCTTTTTTATACTGGTGCATTGCATTCATACATTTCAAGGGGATTTATGGACAAGTTTAAGTTACCCACCTTAGCCCTTAGGACACCCTTGCTAGTAAGTGTTGGGGAACATAGTAATTTCAAAAAAATCCTATGCACACGCAAGATCATGGTGATGCATAGCAACGGGAGGGGAGAGTGTGTCCACGTACCCTCGTAGACCGAAAGCGGAAGCGTTAGAACAACACGGTTGATGTAGTCGTACGTCTTCACGATCCGACTGATCAAGTACCGAACGCAGGACACCTCCGAGTTCTGCACACGTTCAACTCTATGACGTCCCTTGAACTCCGATACAGCCAAGCTTTGAGGGAGAGTTCCGTCAGCACGACGGCATGGTGACGATGATGATGTTCTACCGACGCAGGGCTTCGCCTAAGCACTGCTATGATATTATCGAGGTGCATTATGGTGGAGGGGGGCACCGCACACGGCTAAGAGATCCAAGAGATCAATTGTTGTGTCTCCAAGGGGTGCCTCCCTCCCCGTATATAAAGGAGTGGAGGAGGGGGAGGGGGCCGTCCACCCTAGGCACGCCCCATGAGGAGTCCTACTCCCACCAGGAGTAGGACTCCCCCCTTCCATGTGGGAACAGGAGAGGAGACGGAAGAAGAGAGAGGGGGAAAGGAAAGGGGGGCGCCGCCCCCCTCCTTGTCCAATTCGGACTGGGGGGGAAGGGGGCGCGCGGCTGCCCTTGGCCGCCCCTCCTCTTCTCCACTGGGGCCCAATAGGCCCATTAGTCTCCCGGGGGGGGGGGGTTCCGGTAACCCCCCGGTACTCCGGTATATGCCTGAAACTCCCCAAAACTATTCCGGTGTCCGAACATAGTCGTCCAATATATCGATCTTTACGTCTCGACCATTTCGAGACTCCTCGTCATGTCTGTGATCACATCCGGGACTCCGAACTACCTTCGGTACATCAAAACACATAACCTCATAATATAACCGTCATCGAACTTTAAGTGTGCGAACCCTACGGGTTCGAGAACTATGTAGACATGACCGAGACACGTCTCCGGTCAATAACCAATAGCGGAACTTGGATGCTCATATTGGCTCCCACATATTATACGAAGATCTTTATCGGTCAAACCGCATAACAACATACATTGTTCCCTTTGTCATCGGTATGTTACTTGCCCGACATTCGATCGTCGGTATCTCAATACCTAGTTCAATCTCGTTACCGGCAAGTCTCTTTACTCGTTCCATAATACATCATCCCACAACTAACTCATTAGTTACAATGCTTGCAAGGCTTTAAGTGATGTGTATTATGATACGTCTCCGTCGTATGCACTTTTCCAAACACTTTTGCCCTTGTTTTGGACTCTAACTTGCATGATTTGAATGGAACTAACCCGGACTGCCGCTGTTTTCAGCAGAATTGCCATGGTGTTATTTATGTGCAGAAACAGAAGTTCTCGGAAGGACCTGAAACTCCACGGAGTGTATTTTTGGAAATAATAAAAAATATTGGCAAAAGATCAATGCCAGGGGGCCCACACCCTAGCCACGAGAGTGGGGGGCGCCGCCCCTACCTCATGGCCCCCCTGGAGCTCCTCTGACCTCAAATCCAACTCTATATATTCATGTTCGTAGAGAGAGAAATCAAGGAGAAGGATTCATCACGTTTTACGGTATGGAGCCACCACCAAGCCCTAAAACCTCTCGGGAGGGCTGATCTGGAGTCCTTCGGGGCTCCGGAGAGGGGAATCCGTCGTCGTCATCATCATCAACCATCCTTCATCACCAATTTCATGACGCTCACCGCTGTGCATGAGTAATTCCATCATAGGCTTGCTGGACGGTGATGGGTTGGATGAGATTTATCATGTAATCGAGTTAGTTTTGTTAGGGTTTGATCCCTAGTATCCATTTTGTTCTGAGATTGATGTTGCTATGACTTTGCTATGCTTAATGCTTGTCACTAGGGCCCGAGTGCCATGATTTTAGATCTGAACCTATTATGTTTTCATGAATATATGTGAGTTCTTGATCCTATCTTGCAAGTCTATAGTCACCTACTATGTGTTATGATCCGGCAACCCCGAAGTAACAATAATCGGGACCACTCCCGGTGAAGACCGCAGTTTGAGGAGTTCATGTATTCACTATGTGCTAATGCTTTGTTCCGGTTCTCTATTAAAAGGATACCTTAATATCCCTTAGTTTCCGCTAGGACCCCGCTGCCACGGGAGGGTAGGACAAAAGATGTCATGCAAGTTCTTCTCCATAAGCACGTATGACTATATTCGGAATACATGCCTACATTACATTGATGAATTGGAGCTAGTTCTGTGTCACCCTAGGTTATGACTGTTACATGATGAACCACATCCGGCATAATTCTCCATCACCGATCCATTGCCTACAAGCTTTCCATATATTGTTCTCCGCTTATTTACTTTTCTGTTGCTATTGTTACAATCACTACAAAATACCAAAAACATTACTTTTGTTATCATTACCTTTTGCTATCGTTACCACTACTATCATATTACTTTGCTACTAAATACTTTGCTGCAGATATTAAGTTTCCAGGTGTAGTTGAATTGACAACTCAACTGCTAATACTTGAGAATATTCTTTGGCTCCCCTTGTGTCGAATCAATAAATTTGGGTTGAATACTCTACCCTCGAAAACTGTTGCGATCCCCTATACTTGTGGGTTATCAAGACTATTTTATGGCGCCGTTGCCGGGGAGCATAGCTCTATTCTTTGAGTCACTTGGGATTTATATCTGCTTATCATTATGAAGAACTTGAAAGATCCAAGAACTAAGATTTATCCCTCAACTACGAGGGGAGGTAAGGAACTGCCATCTAGCTCTGCACTTGATTCACCTTCTGTTTTGAGTAAGCTTGCGACACCTAAACCTGCTTCTGCTATTGATTCTGATATGTCGCATGTTATTGGTGATGCCACTTCTGTTATGCATGATACTTATGATGAAACTACTTCTATGCTTGATACTACTATGCCACTTGGTGAATTTCTTGATGAACAACTTGCTAGGGCTAGAGAGAATGAAATTATTGAAACTGATAATATTGATGAAAGTGATGATGAAGACTCTCCCCCTAATAAATATGAATTGCCTGTTGTTCCTGAGGGTTATGTTATGGATGAAGAAGCTACTAGAGCTATTTTAGCTTGCAATGATAGATATGATCTAAAGAGGTTATTAGCTAAATGGAAGCAGCAATCCCTTAATGCTAGAATGAAACCTGACCCTGCTTTTGCTACTTCACCTATCTGTGTTACTGATAAGGATTATGAATTCTCTATTGATCCTGATATAATTACTTTGGTTGAATCTGATCCTTTTTATGGCTATGAATCTGAAACTGTTGTGGCACATCTTACTAAATTAAATGATATAGCCACCCTGTTCATTAATGATGAGAGAACTCGCTGCTTTGATATCCTTAAAATATTTCCATTCTCATTAGAGGGTGATGCTAAGGTATGGTTTAATTCTCTTGATCCTTGTTGTGTGCGTAGTCCCCAGGATATGACTTATTACTTCTCTGCTAAATATTTTACTGCTCATAAGAAACAAGCTGCCTTAAGGGATATATACAATTTTGTGAAAATTGAAGAAGAGAGTCTCCCACAAGCTTGGGGGAGGCTTCTCCAATTACTTAATGCTTTGCCTGATCATCCTCTTAAGAAAAATGAAATACTTAATATCTTTTATAATGGACTAACCGATGCTTCCAGAGATTACCTGGATAGTTGTGCTGGTTCTATTTTCAGGGAAAGGACACTGGATGAAGCTGAAATTCTATTAAACAATATGTTGACTAATGAAAATAATTGGACACTTCCTGAGCCTATTCCTAAACCAACTCTGAAGAAGAGAGGTGTTCTATTTCTCAGTCCTGAAGATATGCAAGGGGCAAAGAAATCCATGAAAGAAAAAGGGTATTAAAGTTGAAGATGTTAATAATTTACCTCATATTGAAGAAATACATGGTCTTAATTTACCGTCTGTTGAAGAAATATATGGTTTTAATACATCACCTATTGAAGAAATACATGGTCTTGATAACCCGTCACAGGTAGTAAAGGTAAATTCTCTCTATAGATATGATAAAGCTGAAATCCCGTTTACTAAGTTTGCTAGCCCATGCTTAGATGAGTTTGATAAATTTATGGTTAAGCAAGAAGACTTCAATGCTTATTTTGGTAGAGAATTAAAACACAGTGCTGATATGCTTGAACACTTGGGTGATTATATGGCTAATGTCAAAGGTGAACTTAAACTTATTAGTAAACATGCTTCTATGGTTACCACTCAAGTAGAACAAGTACTTAAAGCTCAAAATTATTTGCTCAATGAATTGAGTAGTAAGAATAATGATTTTGCTGCTAGAGTGGCTACTAGAACTGGTAAAATGACTCAGGATCCTTTGTATCCTGAAGGCCACCCTAAGAGAATTGAGCAAGATTCTCAGAGAAATAATATAGATGCACCAGTCCTTCTAAAAGGAAGAAAAAGAAGAATGATAGGACTTTGCATGCTTCTAGTGAACCTATTACTGAAACACCTGAGAATCCAAATGATATTTATATTTCTGATGCTGAGACACAATCTGGTAATGAACATGAACTTAGTGATAATGTTAATGATGATGTTCATATTGATGCTCAACCTAGTAATGACAATGATGTAGAGATTGAACCTGCTGTTGATCTTGATAACCCACAATCAAAGAATCAACGTTATGATAAGAGAGACTTTGTTGCTAGGAAACATGGTAAAGAAAGAGAACCATGGGTTCAGAAACCCATGCCCTTTCCTCCCAAACCATCCAAGAAAAAGTATGATGAGGATTTTGAGCGCTTTCCTGAAATGATTAGACCTATTTTCTTGCGTATGCGATTAACTGATATGCTTAAAATGAATCCTTATGCTAAGTACATGAAAGAAATTGTCACTAATAAAAGAAAGATACTGGAAGCTGAAATTTCCACCATGCTTGCTAATTACACCTTTAAAGGTGGAATACCAAAGAAACTTGGAGATCCAGGAGTACCCACTATACCATGCTCCATTAAAAGAAACTATGTTAAAACTGCTTTATGTGATCTTGGAGCCGGTGTTAGTGTTATGCCTCTCTCTTTATATCGTAGACTTGATTTGAATAAGTTGACACCGACTGAAATATCTTTGCAAATGGCTGATAAATCAACTGCTATACCTGTCGGTATTTGTGAGGATGTGCCTGTTGTGGTTGCAAACGTTACTATTTTAACGAACTTTGTTATTCTTGATATTCCCGAGGAAGATAGTATGTCTATTATTCTTGGAAGACCCTTTTTGAATACTGCAGGGGCTGTTATTGATTGCAACAAAGGCCATGTCACTTTTCATGTTAATGGTAATGAACATACGATACACTTTCCGAGGAAACAACCTCAAGTTCATAGTATCAATTCTATTGGAAAAATTCCATCGATTATTTTTGGAGGTTCTGAATTTCCTCTACCTACTGTCAAGAAGAAATATAATATTCTAATTATCGGGGATGTGCATATCCCCGTTGAGGTAACTTAGTGTTATTCGAAATTTCTCCGGTTCCATGTTGTTCGGAATGAGTTTGTTAACAAGACCTGATCAACCTAGTTAATGGATTCCTTTTGATGATCATGAGATGGATGAAGTTAGAAGCACAACTCTCTGTACCTTTTTTTACTTCTGTTATTTATATTAAATAAAATAAAAATAGTATTTTCTGTCTGTTATCTGAATTATCCGTGCAATATAAAAATACCCCGAAAATAAAAGTTCTCCAAATGCCCTGAAATTTAAATATGATTTTTTTTGGAATATTTGAGAATATTTGGCACTAAGAACACAGCAGGGGGCATCCACCTGGCCACGAGGGTGGAGGGCGTGCCCTACCCCCTGGACGCGCCCCCTGCCTCGTGGGCCCATGGTGGCCCTCCTCCACTTATTCCTGCACCCACACACCCCTTCTTCCTCCCACAAACACCATTATCCAACTCAAGCAAGAGTACTAGCTCATTTTGCTATGATTTTCGATCTCCTTGCTCAAAGCACCTCTCACAAAACTGCTTTGGGGGATTGTTCCTTGGTATGTGACTCCTCCAATGGTCCAATTAGTTTTTGTTCTAGTGCTTTATTCATTGCATATTTTCCTGCTTAGGTGACCCTGTTCTTGAGCTTTCATGTCAAATTTATGTGGTTCCAAGTAGTTTTGATGCATGATATATGCTCTAGGCACTTGTAGGAGTAGTTGCTATCAATTTTGTTGAGTTTGGTTCACTTTTATTTGAAGTTACTAAAAAATTCAGAAATTTTTCAGAGGAAGAAATATGTTTAGGAAAATGTACCAAGGTGGTTCTTCAAGGAAACAAGGACCCAGGCTTGCAATGCATGATGCTGATGATGAGCCACCAAGGGACGCTCCAGTGCGGCCTTGTGAATGGCCTTCAGAGGACTTCATGGATCGAGCGGGAATTAAGGAAGAATTTAACGCATATTTGCGTAACGCTGATCTTGTGAGCTTCGAGGAAGAAAAATGCCGTCGGTACCACTATCTCACTAGTTCCTTTGTGAGGAGGTTTGAATTTTCTTCTTCACGTAATTCTCAAACTGTCCTGTTTGATCTTTATGAAAATTCTTACACTATGGACTTAGAGGACTTTACCACTGCTTGCAAACTTCCACAATGGGGTTGTACTAGTGAACCTCGCAAATCTGAATTTAGAGATTTTCTTGGTAGTATAACTGCAGGGGAATCTAGATATATAGCACAAGCTACCATAGGGAGCATTCACTTTCCTGCTATACATTATTTTGCTCTCTTCATAGGTAGATGCATTAACGGTAAAGATGAAGCATGTTACATGTGTGTCCCTGACCTCAGTATTCTTAGGAGTGCTGTGTTAGGAGATAAATCTTATAAGTTGGGAGCCATTGTTGCATGTAGGTTGCATCTTAATAGATTTAATGGAGATTTCTTTGGTGGAATTTATGCAACCCGCATAGCTTATTTTCTTGGTATAACCATACGTGAGGATGATATTGAGTTGCCCCCTGCTTATTTGGATTATGAGGCTATGGTTCGTCATCAGTTTGTTGAGAGGAACGATCAGTTCCTCCAGTACCGACTAATCTTTGACAGACGATGCACCTATCATGTCGCTCTCCCTGCTTCTACTTTCTTTGACTTTCAGGCAAAAGGGAGATATTTTATAACCAGAGAGGAGACGAAAGAGTATAAGAGGAGAGCTGAGATAGCTCGCCTTCAAGCTGCATCCCACGATGCAATGACTGCTACATCTCAGTACGACCCCGACTACAACTTTGGATATCCGCCAGGCCATCCGTGGCATTAGACCAACTTAGGCCAAAAGCCTAAGCTTGGGGGAGTACGTATTTCTCACTGACATTACATTCATGTTCACACACTCATTGCTAGATGTTGGTGCTCATACTTTTTCATTGTAATATCCATGCTAGTTTATTTCCATTTTTATGCTTTCTTCTTGTGTGTTTGATAAACCTTAAGAAAAACCAAAAACAATAGTTGTAGCTTTTAGCTAGTTTTAATTTCCATGCTTGTAGTAGTAATTAAAAAGAAAACCCAAAAAGATTTCTTGTTCTTCTTTTGCTTGTTGGGAGCTTTCTCGTGTATATAGTTTTATTTCTTTTCTTTTCTTTGGGGGTCGATAGGAGAAGATCATGATTAAATTGTTAAAGTGGCTCTTATATGCATTATTGTTGATCTAACAAAGAGCCCATATTACCTTGTCTTCTCTCTTGAATTGAATTCTTGCAGATTCCATCTTAGTCCAATGCACATGCACTATTATTATTATTCACATCATTCGGTCGTGCAAGTGAAAGGCAATTATGACGATATATGATGGACTTATTGAGATGAGAAAAGCCGGTATGAACTCAACCTCTCTTGTTTTTGTAAATATGATTAGTTCATCATTCCTGATTCAGCCTATTATGAATAAACATGTTTGCAATGACAATTAGAGATCATAGTTTCTTATGCCATGCTTAATTAGCTAGGCGCTTATAATGGTTTTGTAGCGACCAGACCTCAAACGGTCCAATCTCTGTGCTCAGGTGTCATCCCTGGATCAGTAATGCTGACACCACACAGTACTTGAAGGATTTATAACAGAGTAGCAATCACACACTTATTACATCGAGTGTCTCAAAAGAGAACTTATTACAATAAATATGGCTTAAGGCCATCTAATAACGATAACAACGGAAGGCTTGGAAGATAAGTGAGTCCATCAACTCCAATGGCATCACTGAGTATAGAACCACGACCTAAAGGCACCTTAATCATCGTCTGAAAAGTCTGCAACATGAACATTGCAGCCCGAAACGGGCCAGCACATGGAATATGCTGGCAAGGTAACACATAGAGATGCAATGAAAGAATAAGGCTATACTACATGTATATTTGGCTGGTGGAAAGCTCTATGGTTACAGTTTTGCGTAAAGCCAATTTTTCCCTACTGCAAAGGAATAAATTTTATTTAACTATCATGGTGGTGGTTAAACATTGAGAGTGTAGACACCCTCTCAATCCCAATTAAACATCATCATTAAAACCCAACAAAATTAATTAGAGTAACATGATGAGATTCACATGATAATCCAAGTACTAGATACTCAAGATGTCCATAATCGGGGACACGGCTAACCATGATAAGTTTATACACTCTGCAGAGGTTTGCGCACTTTTCCCCACAAGACTCGATCTCCTCCATTGGGATTCTCGCACTACAGGGTGTTAGAGAAACGGATGACCGAGACATAGTCTTTCAGAAGCGCTAGCACCTTACGATCGGGTAGACCGTTACACCTACTTTCCCCTACATCTACTAGTCTACCACTGTAAGAGTTCGCACGACTTAATCAACTATGCTAGAGCCCATAGTAGCTTGTGGCTGCACACGGAAGTTTCTAGCATGAATAATCTCATGATCCCTTTGAGCCTAGGTGGCGGTCCAAAAGAAAAATAGGCAATCGCTGGAATACCCAGGTGCCTCAATCCACCCAGATGTGTATTTAAGTTGCCACCTTAGATAAACCATTAATTTAACAATCTCACATCTGTCATGGATATACTCACCCAATCCACGTCTACTAGCATATCATGGCATAAATAAGAAAACGTAGAAGTAACTCCCAAAGGTTTGATCATAAACAGGTAATAGGTACTACCTCAACTACTTCCCAGAACCCATAATTTAATTAGATCCTAATCATTCAATGTGTGAGGATTGATCTAATGCAATAAAAACTGGGTAGTAGGAGGTATGATCAAAGTGTTACTTGCCTTGCTGATGATCCGCAAAACCTAGCGATTCGAAGTAGCAAGCGGCGCACTCCGGGTACTCTATCGCAAACAAACAAGCATACAATAAGTACTCAACTAATGCACAGGTAAAACTCGAATAAGAGATCTAACCAGAAAGTTCAACTTAAGAACTCCGGTTGGCAAAAAGAATCAAATCAAACGAAGCAATGAAAGACAAACGGCAAAAGAAACAGGCTTCGTTTACTATTCTGGATTGTTGGAAATATGCCCTAGAGGCAATAATAAAATGATTATTATATTTCCTTGTTCATGATAATTGTCTATTATTCATGCTATAATTGTATTATCCGGAAATCGTAATACATGTGTGAATACATAGACCACAATGTGTCCCTAGTGAGCCTCTAGTTGACTAGCTCGTTGATCAACAGATAGTCATGGTTTCCTGGCTATGGACATGGGGATGTCATTGATAACGGGATCACATCATTAGGAGAATGATGTGATGGACAAGACCCAAACCTAAGCATAGCACAAAGATCGTGTAGTTCGTTTGCTGTAGCTTTTCTGGATGTCAAGTATCATTTCCTTAGACCATGAGATTGTGCAACTCCCGGATACCGTAGGAGTGCCTTGGGTGTGCCAAACGTCACAACGTAACTGGGTGACTATAAAGGTACATTACAGGTATCTCCGAAAGTGTCTGTTGGGTTGGCACGAATCGAGACTGGGATTTGTCACTCCGTATGACGGAGAGGTATCTCTGGGCCCACTCGGTAATGCATCATCATAATGAGCTCAATGTGATCAAGTGGTTGATCATGGGATCATGCATTACGGTACGAGTAAAGTGACTTGCCGGTAACGAGACTGAACAAGGTATTGGGATACCGACGATCGAGTCTCGGGCAAGTAACGTACCGATTGACAAAGGGAATTGAGTACGAGATTGATTAGGTCCTCGACATCGTGGTTCATCTGATGAGATCATCGAGGAGCATGTGGGAGCCAACATGGGTATCCAGATCCCGCTGTTGGTTATTGACCAGAGAGTCGTCTCGGTCATGTCTGCTTGTCTCCCGAACCCGTAGGCTCTACACACTTAAGGTTCGGTGACGCTAGGGTTGTATAGATATGAGTATGCAGTAATCCAAAAGTTGTTCGGAGTCCCAGATGAGATCCTGGACATCACGAGGAGTTCCGGAATTGTCCGGAGGTGAAGAATTATATATAGGAAGTGTAGTTTCGGCCATCGGGAAAGTTTTGGGGTCACCGGTATTGTACCGGGACCACCGGATGGGTCCCGGGGGTCCACCGGGTGGGGCCACCCATCCCGGAGGGCCCCATGGGCTGAAGTGGGGAGGGGAACCAGCCCATAGTGGGCTGGTGCGCCCCCCCCCTTGGGCCCCCCATGCGCCTAGGGTTGGGAACCCTAGGGGAGGGGGCGCCTCCACTTGCCTTGGGGGGTACTCCACCCCTTGGCCGCCGCCTCCCCTAGGAGACCCCATCTCCTAGGGCCGGCGCACCCCCCTAGGGGGCCTATATAAAGGGGGGAGGGAGGGCAGCCACACCTCAAGCTCTGGCGCCTCCCTCTCCCTTGCTACACCTCTCCCTCTCGCAGAAACTCGGCGAAGCCCTGCTGCGATCACTACTGCATCCACCACCACGGCGTCGTGCTGCTGGATCTTCATCAACCTCTCCTTCCCCCTTGCTGGATCAGGAAGGAGGAGACTTCATCCGCTCCGTACGTGTGTTGAACGCGGAGGTGCCGTCCGTTCGAAACTTGGTCATCGGTGATTTGGATCACGGCGAGTACGACTCCATCATCCCCGTTCTCTTGAACGCTTCCGCTCGCAATCTACAAGGGTATGTAGATGCACTCATATTCCCCTCGTTGCTAGAATACTCCATAGATTGATCTTGGTGATGCGTAGAAATTTTTTAATTTCTGCTACGATCCCCAACAGTGGTATCAGAGCCAGGTTTATGCGTAGTTACTATGCACGAGTAGAACACAAAGTAGTTGTGGGCGTCGATATTGTCAATTTGCTTGCCGTTACTAGTCTTATCTTGATTCGGCGGCGTCGTGGGATGAAGCGGCCCGGACCAACCTTACACGTATGCTTACGTGAGACCGGTTCCACCGATTGACATGCACTAGTTGCATAAGGTGGCTGGCGGGTGTCTGTCTCTCCCACTTTAGTCGGATCGGATTCGATGAACAAGGTCCTTATGAAGGGTAAATAGAAATTGGCAATTCACGTTGTGGTTTTGGCATAGGTAAGAAACGTTCTTGCTAGAAACCTATAGCAGCCACGTAAAAACTTGCAACAACAATTAGAGGACGTCTAACTTGTTTTTGCAGCAAGTGTTTTGTGATGTGATATGGCCAAAAGTTGTGATGAATGATGAATGATATATGTGATGTATGAGACTGATCATGTTCTTGTAATAGGGATCACGACTTGCATGTCGATGAGTATGACAACCGATAGGAGCCATAGGAGTTGTCTTTATTTATTTATGACCTGCGTGTTAACATAAACGTCATGTAATTACTTTACTTTATTGCTAAAGCGTTAGCCATAGTAGTAGAAGTAACAGATGACGAGACAACTTCAAGAAGACACGATGATGGAGATCATGGTGTCATGCCGGTGACAAGATGATCATGGAGCCCCAAGATGGAGACCAAAGGAGCTATATGATATTGGCCATATCATGTCACTATTATTTGATTGCATGTGATGTTTATCATGTTTTTGCATCTTCTTTACTTAGAACGACGGTAGTAAATAAGATGATCCCTCATAATAATTTCAAGAAAGTGTTCCCCCTAACTGTGCGCCGTTGCGACAGTTCGTTGTTTCGAAGCACCACGTGATGATCGGGTGTGATAGATTCCAACGTTCACATACAACGGGTGTAAGACAGATTTACACACGCAATACACTTAGGTTGACTTGACGAGTCTAGCATGTACAGACATGGCCTCAGAACACAGAAGACCGAAAGGTCGAGCATGAGTCGTATAGAAGATACGATCAACATGAAGATGTTCACCGATGTTGACTAGTCCGTCTCACGTGATGATCGGACACGGCCTAGTCAACTCGGATCATGTTATACTTAGATGACTGGAGGGATGTCTATCTAAGTGGGAGTTCATTGAATAATTTGATTAGATGAACTTAATTATCATGAACTTAGTCTAAAATCTTTACAATATGTCTTGTAGATCAAATGGCCAACGTTGTCCTCAACTTCAACGCGTTCCTAGAGAAAACCAAGCTGAAAGACGATGGCAGCAACTATACGGACTGGTTCCGGAACTTGAGGATCATCCTCATAGCTACCAAGAAACATTATGTCCTAGAAGCACCGCTAGGTGACGCACCCGTCCCACAGAACCAAGACGTTATGAACGCTTGGCAGACACATGCTGATGATTACTCCCTCGTTCAGTGCAGCATGCTTTACAGCTTAGAACCGGGGCTCCAAAAGCGTTTTGAGCGACACGGAGCATATGAGATGTTCGAAGAGCTGAAAATGGTTTTCCAAGCTCATGCCCGGGTCGAGAGATATGAAGTCTCTGACAAGTTCTTCAGCTGTAAGATGGAGGAAAATAGTTCTGTCAGTGAGCAGATACTCAAAATGTCTGGGTTGCATAACCGCTTGACTCAGCTGGGAGTTAATATCCCGGATGACGCGGTCATTGATAGAATCCTTCAGTCGCTTCCACCAAGCTACAAGAGCTTTGTGATGAACTTCAATATGCAGGGGATGGAAAAGACCATTCCTGAAGTATTTGCAATGCTGAAATCAGCAGAGGTAGAAGTCAAAAAGGAACATCAAGTGTTGATGATGAATAAAACCACTAAGTTCAAGAAAGGCAAGGGTAAGAAGAACTTCAAGAAGGACGTCAAGGGAGTTGCCGCGCCCGGTAAGCAAGCTACCGGGAAGAAGCCAAAGAATGGACCCAAGCTCGAGACTGAGTGCTTTTATTGCAAGGGAAGTGGTCACTGGAAGCGGAACTGCCCCAAATACTTAGCGAACAAGAAGGCCGGCATCACAAAAGGTATATGTGGTATACATGTAATAGATGTGTACCTTACCAGTACTCGTAGTAGCTCCTGGGTATTTGATACCGGTGCGGTTGCTCACATTTGTAACTCAAAGCAGGAGCTGCGGAATAAGCGGAGACTGCCGAAGGACGAGGTGACGATGCGCGTCGGGAATGGTTCCAAGGTTGATGTGATCGCCGTCGGCACGCTACCTCTACATTTACCTACGGGATTAGTTTTAAACCTCAATAATTGTTATTTAGTGCCAGCTTTGAGCATGAACATTGTATCAGGATCTCGTTTAATACAAGATGGCTACTCATTTAAATCCGAGAATAATGGTTGTTCTATTTATATGAGAGATATGTTTTATGGACATGCTCCGATGGTGAATGGTTTATTCTTAATGAATCTCGAGCGTAATGCTACACATATTCATAGTGTGAATACCAAAAGATGTAAGGTTGATAATGATAGTCCCACATACTTGTGGCACTGCCGCCTTGGTCACATAGGTGTCAAACGCATGAAGAAGCTCCATGCAGATGGACTTTTAGAGTCTCTTGATTACGAATCATTTGACACATGCGAACCATGCCTCATGGGTAAAATGACCAAGACTCCATTCTCAGGAACAATGGAGCGAGCAACCAACTTATTGGAAATCATACATACTGATGTGTGTGGTCCAATGAGTGTTGAGGCTCGCGGTGGCTATCATTATGTTCTCACCCTCACTGATGACTTGAGTAGATATGGGTATGTCTACTTAATGAAACACAAGTCTGAGACCTTTGAAAAGTTCAAGGAATTTCAGAGAGGTTGAGAATCAACGTGACAGGAAAATCAAGTTCTTGTGATCAGATAGTGGGGGAGAATACTCGAGTCACGAATTTGGCACACACTTAAGAAAATGTGGAATAGTTTCACAACTCACGCCGCCTGGAACACCTCAGCGTAATGGTGTGTCCGAACGTCGTAATCGCACTCTATTAGATATGGTGCGATCTATGATGTCTCTTACCGATTTACCGCTATCATTTTGGGGCTATGCTTTAGAGACTGCCGCATTCACTTTAAATAGGGCTCCGTCGAAATCCGTTGAGACGACACCGTATGAATTATGGTTTGGGAAGAAACTTAAGCTGTCGTTTCTAAAAGTTTGGGGATGCGATGCTTATGTCAAGAAACTTCAACCTGAAAAGCTCGAACCCAAGTCGAAAAAATGCGTCTTCATAGGATACCCTAAAGAAACTGTTGGGTATACCTTCTACCTCAGATCCGAAGGAAAGATCTTTGTTGCCAAGAATGGGTCCTTTCTAGAGAAAGAGTTTCTCTCGAAAGAAATAAGTGGGAGGAAGGTAGAACTTGATGAAGTATTACCTCTTGAACCGGTAAGTGGCGCATCTCAAGAAAATGTTCCTGAGGTGCCTGCACCGACTAGAGAGGAAGTTGATGATGATGATCATGAAACTTCAGATCAAGTTGCTACTGAACTTCATAGGTCCACAAGGACACGTTCCGCACCAGAGTGGTACGGCAACCCTGTCTTGGAAATCATGTTGTTAGACAACGGTGAACCTTCGAACTATGAAGAAGCGATGGCGGGCCCGGATTCTGACAAATGGCTGGAAGCCATGAAATCCAAGATAGGATCCATGTATGAAAACAAAGTATGGACTTTTACTGACTTGCCCGTTGATCGGCGAGCCATAGAAAATAAATGGATCTTTAAGAAGAAGACAGACGCGGATGGTAATGTGACCATCTATAAAGCTCGGCTTGTCGCTAAGGGTTATCGACAAGTTCAAGGGGTTGACTACGATGAGACTTTCTCACCCGTAGCAAAGCTGAAGTCCGTCCAAATCATGTTAGCCATTGCCGCATTCTATGATTATGAGATATGGCAGATGGACGTCAAAACGGCATTCCTTAATGGTTTCCTTAAGGAAGAATTGTATATGATGCAGCCGGAAGGTTTTGTCGATCCTAAGAATGCTGACAAGGTGTGCAAGCTCCAACGCTTGATTTATGGGCTAGTGCAAGCATCTCGGAGTTGGAACATTCGCTTTGATGAGATGATCAAAGCGTTTGGGTTTATGCAGACTTATGGAGAAGCCTGCATTTACAAGAAAGTGAGTGGGAGCTCTGTAGCATTTCTCATATTGTATGTGGATGACATACTGTTGATGGGAAATGATATAGAATTCTTGGAAATCATAAAGGCCTATTTGAACAAGTGTTTTTCAATGAAGGACCTTGGAGAAGCTGCTTATATATTAGGCATCAAGATCTATAGAGATAGATCGAGACGCCTCATTGGTCTTTCACAGAGTACATACCTTGACAAGATTTTGAAGAAGTTCAAAATGGATCAGTCAAAGAAGGGGTTCTTGCCTGTATTGCAAGGTACGAGATTGAGCTTGGCTCGATGCCCGACCACGACAGAAGATCGAGAAAAGATGAGTGTCGTCCCCTATGCCTCGGCCATAGGGTCTATCATGTATGCTATGCTGTGTACCAGACCTGATGTAAACCTTGCCGTGAGTTTGGTAGGAAGGTACCAAAGTAATCCCGGCATGGAACACTGGATAGTGGTCAAAAATATCCTAAAGTACCTGAAAAGGACTAAGGAAATGTTTCTCGTTTATGGAGGTGACGAAGAGCTCGTCGTAAAGGGTTACGTCGATGCTAGCTTCGACACAGATCTGGATGACTCTAAGTCACAAACCGGATACGTGTATATTTTGAATGGTGGGGCCGTAAGCTGGTGCAGTTGCAAGCAAAGCGTTGTGGCGGGATCTACATGTGAAGCGGAGCACATGGCAGCCTCGGAGGCAGCACACGAAGCAGTCTGGGTGAAGGAGTTCATTACCGACCTAGGAGTCATACCCAATGCGTCGGGCCCGATGACTCTCTTCTGTGACAATACTGGAGCTATTGCCCTTGCCAAGGAGCCCAGGTTTCACAGGAAGACCAGGCATATCAAGCGTCGCTTCAACTCCATTCGTGAAAGTGTTCAAAATGGAGACATAGAGATTTGTAAAGTACATACGGACCTGAATGTAGCAGATCCGTTGACTAAACCTCTCCCTAGAGCAAAACATGATCAACACCAGAATTCCATGGGTGTTCGACTCATCACAATGTAACTAGATGATTGACTCTAGTGCAAGTGGGAGACTGTTGGAAATATGCCCTGGAGGCAATAATAAAATGATTATTATATTTCCTTGTTCATGATAATTGTCTATTATTCATGCTATAATTGTATTATCCAGAAATCGTAATACATGTGTGAATACATAGACCACAATGTGTCCCTAGTGAGCCTCTAGTTGACTAGCTCGTTGATCAACAGATAGTCATGGTTTCCTGGCTATGGACATGGGGATGTCATTGATAACGGGATCACATCATTAGGAGAATGATGTGATGGACAAGACCCAAACCTAAGCATAGCACAAAGATCTTGTAGTTCGTTTGCTGTAGCTTTTCTGGATGTCAAGTACCATTTCCTTAGACCATGAGATTGTGCAACTCCCGGATACCGTAGGAGTGCCTTGGGTGTGCCAAACGTCACAACGTAACTGGGTGACTATAAAGGTACATTACAGGTATCTCCGGAAGTGTCTGTTGGGTTGGCACGAATCGAGACTGGGATTTGTCACTCCGTATGACGGAGAGGTATCTCTGGGCCCACTCGGTAATGCATCATCATAATGAGCTCAATGTGATCAAGTGGTTGATCACGGGATCATGCATTACGGTATGAGTAAAATGACTTGCCGATAACGATACTGAACAAGGTATTGGGATACCGACGATGGAGTCTCGGGAAAGTAACGTACCGATTGACAAAGGGAATTGAGTACGGGATTGATTAGGTCCTCGACATCATGGTTCATCCGATGAGATCATCGAGGAGCATGTGGGAGCCAACATGGGTATCCAGATCCCGCTGTTGGTTATTGACCAGAGAGTCGTCTCGGTCATGTCTGCTTGTCTCCCGAACCCGTAGGGTCTACACACTTAATGTTCGGTGACGCTAGGGTTGTATAGATATGAGTATGCAGTAATCCGAAAGTTGTTCGGAGTACCGGATGAGATCCTGGACGTCACGAGGAGTTCCGGAATTGTCCGGAGGTGAAGAATTATATATAGGAAGTGTAGTTTCGGCCATCGGGAAAGTTTCGGGGTCATCGGTATTGTACCAGGACCACCGGATGGGTCCCGGGGGTCCACCGGGTGGGGCCACCCATCCCGGAGGGCCCCATGGGCTGAAGTGGGGAGGGGAACCAGCCCATAGTGGGCTGGTGCGCCCCCCCTTGGGCCCCCCATGCGCCTAGGGTTGGGAACCCTAGGGGAGGGGGCGCCTCCACTTGCCTTGGGGGGTACTCCACACCTTGGCCGCCCCCCCTAGGAGATCCCATCTCCTAGGGCCGGTGCACCCCCATAGGGGGCCTATATAAAGGGGGGGGGGGAAGGGAGGGCAGCCACACCTCAAGCCTTGGCGCCTCCCTCTCCCTTGCTACACCTCTCCCTCTCGCAGAAGCTCGGCAAAGCCCTGCTGCAATCACTGCTGCATCCACCACCACGCCGTCGTGCTGCTGGATCTTCATCAACCTCTTCTCCCCCCTTGCTGGATCAAGAAGGAGGAGACGTCATCTGCTCCGTACGTGTGTTGAACGCGGAGGTGCCGTCCGTTCGACACTTGGTCATCGGTGATTTGGATCACGGCGAGTACGACTCCATCATCCCCGTTCTCTTGAACGCTTCCGCTCGCGATCTACAAGGGTATGTAGATGCACTCCTATTCCCCTCGTTGCTAGAATACTCCATAGATTGATCTTGGTGATGCGTAGAAATTTTTTAATTTCTGCTATGATTCCCAACATGGATCTAGGGCAATTTTTTACAGTGGAAAAAACTTGTTTGAGTTGGTTAAACGGAAAGAGGGTTTCGAGACGAAACTCCAGGCGCTTGAATCGCCTGATTCCGATAAACGAGCGAAAAGTTATTCTAGAACGAAAATCGGATCAGGAATCGCGATCAGAAAAATCGCGGATTTAATCCGAGAAAAAGAAAAACGATGAACAGATTAACGAACGAACGTTCGTTATTTGGATCTAAATGATGAACGCGTTTGTTAAAAAACGATCTAACGAAAAAAACAGATCTAAGTTTCTTTAAAAAAACGATCGTCGGCGGCGGCGGTGGCGGGGCGGCGGGGCAGCGGGGCGGCGCGGGTGGCGGCGCAGGGCGGCGGGGCAGCGGGGCGGGGCGGTGGCGCAGGCGGCGGCGGCGCTAGGGTTTGGGGCTCGACTGGGCTCCTCCCCGGCTTATAAGGCCGGCTGGGCCAGGTGTCCGGGTCGGACACGGCCTGTTAGGTCGGTTCGCATTTTTTTGAATAGTTTCGCTCATAAAAAAACAAAAGGAATACTAAACGGACTCCAAAAATCCCGAAATAAATTTTCCCCGGCTTCTAAAATCAAGCCGCACAGGATTAACATTTATTTGGGGCCTAAATGCAATTTTTAAAAACGCGCATTTTTCCTAAATTCAACTAAAATAGCAAATAAAACGAAAATAAAATATTATTTGATTTTATTATTAAATCCTCAATATTTCTTTATTTTGGGAAAGTCATTTTATTCCCTCTCTCATATTTTTGTAATAGAAATAATTGAAGATAAAATAAAATAAATAAAATCAAATGATCCTATTTTCAAAATTTGAGAAAACTCAAATGTGAAAATAACGAAATCCCCAACTCTCTCCGAGGGTCCTTGAGTTGCGTAGAATTTCTAGGATCAACCAAAATGCAATGAAATATGATATCCAATGATGATCTAGTGTATAGCATTCCAAATTGAAAATTTGGGATGTTACAAACCTACCCCCCTTAAGATGAATCTCGCCCTCGAGATTCGGGTTGGCTAGAAAATAGGTGAGGGTGGTCCTTCAGCAAATCTTCCTCTTGCTCCCAGGTGGCTTCATCCTCCGTGTGGTGGCTCCACTGAACTTTGCAAAACTTTATAACCTTGCTGTGGGTGACTCGACTGGCATATTCTAGAATCTTGACTGGTTTCTCCTCATAGGTCAAATCACTGTCCAGCTGAATCGCTTCCAGCGGCACTGTATCTCTCAGCGGTATATCAGCCATCTCTGTGTGGCACTTCTTCAATTGGGAAACGTGGAACACGTCATGAACTCCTGACAATCCTTCGGGCAATTCCAACTTGTAGGCTACTTCTCCCATATGCTCCAAAACTTTGTATGGTCCTACAAAACATGGCGCTAACTATCGCTTAACTCCAAAGCGCTTAACTCCTCGAAGTGGAGATACTCGAAGATAAACTCGGTCTCCGACTTCGTAAACTGTCTCCTTGCGTTTAGAATCTGCATAGCTCTTCTGCCTGGACTGGGCTACCTTGAGCCTATCGCGAATCAATTTCCCTTTCTGTTCTGACTCCTTAATCAGATCGAGCCCAAACAACTGACGGTCTCCAACTTCATCCCACGATAATGGGGTCCTGCACCTCCTTCTATACAAGGCTTCGAAAGGGGCCATTTTCAAACTGGATTGATAACTGTTGTTATAGGAGAACTCTGCATATGGCAAATTCTCGTCCCAACTAGATCCGTAATCTAGCGCACAAGCTCTCAGCATATCCTCCAAAATCTGATTGACTCTCTCGGTCTGTCCATCTGTCTGTGGATGGAAAGCTGTACTGAACTCCAGCCTGGTACCCAAAGTTTCATGCAACTGATTCCAGAACTTTGAGGTAAATTGGGTTCCTCTGTCTGATACAATGCTCCTTGGAACTCCATGCAGACATACGATTCTGGTCATGTATATCTTTGCCAACTTTGCACTGGTATAGGTAGTCTTCACTGGAATGAAATGAGCTACCTTTGTCAAATGATCGACTACAACCCAAATCGAGTCATAGCCTGAATGAGTTCTGGGCAATCCTGTGATAAAATCCATGCCTAACTTATCCCACTTCCATTCTGGTATTGGCAATGGCTGTAGCAATTCTGCTGGCTTCTGATGCTCTGCCTTTACTCTCTGACATACATCACAAACTGATACATACTCCGCAATATCCTTCTTCATTCCGGTCCACCAGAAAATATCCTTCAAATCCAAATACATCTTGGTATTTCCTGGGTGAATCGAATTTGGTGAATCATGGGCCTCTTGCAGAATTAACTTCCTGATCTCCGAATCATTAGGCACATAAACGCGGTCTTCAAACCATAAGGTATCATGCTCATCCTCACGAAATCCTTTAGCTTTTCCCTTGCTCATTTTCTCCTTAATAGAAGCAATCTCCTTGTCAGTCCTTTGAGCTTCTCTGATCTTATCCATCAAAGTAGACTGAATCTCCAATGCTGCTACATAGCCTCTCGGGACTATCTCCAAACATAGCTCACGAAGATTTTCGGCTAACTCCCTTGGTAAATCTCCCATCATTAAGGTGTTGACATGATTTTTACGGCTATGCATCAGCTACTACATTAGCCTTTCCGGGGTGATAATGCAATCTCATTTCATAATCATTGATGAGCTCCAACCATCTCCTTTGTCTGAGATTCAATTCCTTTTGCGTGAAAATGTATTTCAAACTCTTGTGATCCGTGTACACCTCACAATGGTTTCCAATGAGAAAGTGTCTCCAAGTCTTCAATGCATGCACTACGGCTGCTAACTCCAAATCATGTGTTGCATAATTTAACTCATGAGGCTTGAGCTGTCGTGAGACATATGAAACAACTCTTACTTCTTGCATAAGCACTGCTCCAAGTCCTCGATGTGAAGCGTCGCAATACACCTTGTAATCCTTGGTCTGATCTGGCAAAATCAACGCAGGTGATGTAACCAAACGTTTCCTCAACTCCTGGAAACTGGCCTCACATTCCTCGGTCCATATGAACTTTGTATACTTCTTCAACAACTCCATCACAGGTTTTGCAATCTTCGAGAAATTTTCAATAAATCTCCGGTAGTATCCTACGAGTCCAAGAAAACTCCGGATCTCTCCGACTGTTGTTGGCGCTTCCCAATTTGTCACAGTGTCAACCTTGGTGGGATCTACTGCTATACCTTCTCCGGATATAACATGTCTGAGGAATCCAACTTCCTTCAACCAAAACTCACATTTGCTAAACTTGGCATATAACTAATGTTCTCTAAGCTTACCAAGTACCAAACGCAAATGCTCCTTATGCTCCTCTTCATTTTTCGAGTAAACCAGGATATCATCAATGAACACTACGATGAACTTATCCAAAAACTCCATAAACACCTTGTTCATCATGTTCATAAAATATGCAGGTGTGTTAGTCAGACCAAATGACACAACGGTATACTCGTACAACCCATACCTGGTGGTAAAAGCCGTCTTAGGTATATCCTGTTCTCGAATCCTCAACTCATGGTATCCTGATCGCATGTCGATCTTGGAAAATACCTTAGCTCCTTGCAATCGATCAAACAGATCATTGATCATCGGTAGCGGGTACTTGTTCTTGATGGTTAGTTCATTCAATCCTCGATAATCAACAACCATCCTTAATGATCCATCCTTCTTCTCCACTAGAAGTACTGGCGATCCCCAAGGCGAAGAACTTGGGAGAATATAAACTTTAACTAGTAACTCCTTAATCCGCTTCTTAATCTGCACCAAATCCTTTGCGGGCATCCTATATGGTCTCTTAGATATTGGCCCTGTGCCTGGAAAAATCTCAATCAAAAACTCAATATCTCTATCTGTTGGCATGCCTAGCAACTCTTTTGGAAATACATCAGGGAAATCCTTCACCACTGGTACTTCCTCCTGCATGACTCCGGTTAAGCAATTTACTTGAGTCCTTTTCGGCACATGCCGGGATACATATTTGATCCTTCTCCCTTCTAGGGTGGTAAGCAAAATTGACTTACTGGCGCAATCGATGTTTCCTCCATACATCGACAGCCAATCCATACCCAGAATTACATCCAAACCTTGTGATTCCAAAATGATCAAATCCGAGGGAAACACATGCCTACCTATACTCAATGGCACTTGAAAACATCCATTACTAGCCATATACTCCGCTCCTGGTGAGCTTACTAACATAGGTGTTCTAAGAACTTTGGTGGGCAGGTTATACTTATCCATGAATTCCCTTGATATGTATGAATGCGATGCACCAGTATCAAAAAGAACGAGTGCAGTAAATGACTTAACCAAAAACTTATCGATTACTGCATCCTGCTGCTCTTCAACCTCCTCCACGTTAACGTGGTTCACGTGTCCCCTATTGAAAGGGTTCGGCTTCTTCCCAGAGCTTCCATTGCATTTCCATTCTGGGATTCAGGACATTCGTTGGCATAATGCCCGGTCTTCTGGCACTTGAAACAAGTGACTTGGCTCAGGTCTCTCTTGGCTGGGGTTGATGGGTTGGTGCGGTTCTGGCCGTTGCTTCCTCCATTCCCATTACCATTTTTGGTGCCATTGTGATTGTGCGAGCTACCTCCTCCATGGGTATGCTGAAAATGTCCTCCCGACCTAGGGGTAAAACGTGGCTTCTGCCGAGCTCCTAAATTGTACTTCCCTTGTCCATACTTCCTCTTGCGGTTCTCAATTTGCTGCTGCTTCCCTTCAATCATGAGAGCACGATCTACCAACTCCTGGTAGTTGTTGAAGGTTGCTACCATCAACTGCATGCTCAACTCATCATTCAGTCCTTCCAGAAACTTCTCCTGCTTAGCTGCATCCGTAGCAACGTCATCTGGGGCATAACATGCTAGCTTACTAAAATCCTCCACATACTGGCCAACTGTCCGTCCTCCTTGGCGTAAGTTGCGAAACTCTCGCTTCTTCATGGACATTGCTCCTGCTGAAGCATGGGCAGTACGGAAAGCCTGCTGAAACTAGTCCAATGTGACAGTGTCGACAGGGAAAGTGGTTGTGAAATTCTCCCACCATGATGTTGCGGGTCCTTCAAGCTGATGTGCGGCAAACTTCACCTTTTCCACATCTGTGCATCCTGCCACGATCAACTCCCTTGCTGTCTTGCGGTGCCAATCATCTGCTACTATCAGCTCGGTGCTACTGGAAAACACCGGCGGATTCAGCCTAAGAAAACGGACTAAGTGATCAACAGGTGGTGGTGGGTTGTTGTTGTTGTTGTTTCCCTGATTCTGGACTAGCAACTGCATCAATGTGTTCTGCTGCTGGATCAACTGGGTGAGCTCCGGTGGGAAGGTAAATCTGGGGTCACGTCTCGGAGGCATCTGAGGGTTTAGAAAAGATGAGATTTAAGAATAGAGAGGGGTCTAAAGAGAAAACACTACCCATATGCACATGAGGCAAAAACAAACAATTCACTTCATTCAATCACTCAAACAAGGGCATACAATCGATCTAACTATCGCAAAAGTGCTCGGACTACTATATTTACATGGTGGACTACTACTACTGATGGGGTGGTCTACTAGAAATATTCTTCGGTTGCAGACTCCATGATATCTGCTCCAGTTTCATCAACATAGTCATCATCGCTATCATCTGGATCCGAGTCGGTGTCGTCGATGATGATGTAGTCTTCCGGGCGAATCTCCTTGGGTTCTTCGTCTTCTTCTACTGGTGTAGGGCCTCCCATAAATATTCCAATCTTCTTGATCAGATCGTCATTCTTCTCCACTAATACTCTGATTTCCTCTTCATAATCTTCACGTGTAGCCTTGAGTTTTTCCTCCAGTTCCTTGATTCTTGTCCTTGCCTTCTTCAGATCTATCATGTCTGCGCACATCTTGTTCTCCTGACGTCGAATGTGCTGGTTTAACTCCTGGATAAAAGATGCAATTGATATATCCTTCCTGGTGCTGATCATCTCCCAGTGCTCATCTCGGCGCCCACAAATCTGGTAGATAGTATACTTGAGATCATTGCGGTAAACTTCTCCAATATGTCCCATGGCGATGTGAGATTCCATGCTCTTTCCTAGACTCCAGGTTGGTGCATCAAAATAAAACTCTATGGGCTCAGTGACTGGCATGGACGTCCTTCCTGGAACTAGAACTTGAATCATCCAGAGCTCCTCTTCAGGTAAAGTGGCATTGTAGGTTCCGGTGAAGCTTCGCACTCCTATGTTCAGATATCTAGTGACTTCCTTCAAGTGACGTCCAAAGGGTGTATCTTCATCCGGTTGCGTGAACTTGTTCCTTGCATCCGCCATCCTAAGAGAGTAGAAAAGATGAGGAGTCAGAATGAGAAGAGAGTGAGTAGTGATCTAGGTCTTTTAGCTTAGTGGTCGTGTCCTACAGTCAGCATGTGCTCTGATACCATCTTGTAGCGACC
Source organism: Triticum aestivum (assembly GCF_018294505.1). Lineage (NCBI taxonomy): Eukaryota > Viridiplantae > Streptophyta > Magnoliopsida > Poales > Poaceae > Triticum > Triticum aestivum. The sequence continues at coordinate 272,179,341 of NC_057812.1, forward strand.
AGACCTCAAACGGCCCAATCTCTGTGCTCAGGTGTCATCCCTGGATCAGTAATGCTGACACCACACAGTACTTGAAGGATTTATAACAGAGTAGCAATCACACACTTAATACATTGAGTGTCTCAAAAGAGAACTTATTACAATAAATATGGCTTAAGGCCATCTAATGACGATAACAGCAGAAGGCTTGGAAGATAAGTGAGTCCATCAACTCCAACGGCATCACTGAGTTTAGAACCACGACCTAAAGGCACCTTAATCGTCATCTAAAAAGTCTGCAACATGAACGTTGCAGCCCGAAACGGGTCAGCACATGGAATATGCTGGCAAGGTAACACATAGAGATGCAATGAAAGAATAAGGCTATACTATATGCATATTCGGTTGGTGGAAAGCTCTATGGTTACAGTTTTGCGTAAAGCCAATTTTTCCCTACTGCAAAGGAATAAAGTTTATTTAACTATCATGGTGGTGGTTAAACATTGAGAGTGTAGACACCCTCTCAATCCCAATTAAACATCATCATTAAAACCCAACAAAATTAATTAGAGTAACACAATGAGATTCACATGATAATCCAAGTACTAGATACTCAAGATGTCCATAACCGGGGACACGGCTAACCATGATTAGTTTATACACTCTGCAGAGGTTTGCGCACTTTTCCCCACAAGACTCGATCTCCTCCATTGGGATTCTCGCACTACAGGGTGTTTGAGAAACGGATGACCGAGACATAGTCTTTCAGAAGCGCTAGCACCTTACGATCGGGTAGACCGTTACACCTACTTTCCCCTACATCTGCTAGTCTACCACTTTAAGAGTTCGCACGACTTAATCAACTATGCTAGAGCCCATAGTAGCTTGTGGCTGCACATGGAAGTTTCTAGCATGAATAATCTCATGATCCCTTTGAGCCTGGGTGGCGGTCCAAAAGAAAAACAGGCAATTGCTGGAATACCCAGGTGCCTCAATCCACCCAGATGTGTATTTAAGTTGCCACCTTAGATAAACCATTAATTTAACAATCTCACATCTGTCATGGATATACTCACCCAATCCACGTCTACTAGCATAGCATGGCATAAATAAGCAAATGTAGAAGTAACTCCCAAAGGTTTGATCATAAACAGGTAATAGGTACTACCTCAACTACTTCCCAGAACCCACAATTTAATTAGATCCTAATCATGCAATGTGTGAGGATTGATCTAATGCAATAAAAACTGGGTAGTAGGAGGTATGATCAAAGTGTTACTTGCCTTGCTGATGATCCGCAAAACCTATCGATTCGAAGTAGCAAGCGGCGCACTCCGGGTACTCTATCGCAAACAAACAAGCATACAATAAGTACTCAACTAATGCACAGGTAAAACTAGAATAAGAGATCTAACCAGAAAGTTCAACTTAAGAACTCTGGTTGGCAAAAGAATCAAATCGAACGAAGCAACGAAAGACAAACGACAAAAGAAACAGGCTTCGTTTACTATTCTAGATCTAGGGTAATTTTTTATAGTGGCAAAAACTTGTTTGAGTTGGTTAAACGGAAAAAGGGTTTCGAGACGAAACTCCAGGTGCTTGAATCGCCTGATTCTGATAAACGAGCGAAAAGTTATACTAGAACGAAAATCAGATCAGGAATCGCGATCAGAAAAATCGCGGATTTAATCCAAAAAAAAGAAAAACGACGAACAGATTATCAAACGAACGTTCGTTATCTGGATCTAAACGATGAACGCATTCGTTAAAACGAATGAACGAGCGAACGCTCGCTAAATAACTAAACCGAAAAAAACTGATCTAACAAAAAAAATAGATCTAAGGTTTTTTTTTGAAAAACGATCGGTTTTCTTTGCGAAAACCGAGGCAACGGCGTCTACCTCGGCGGCTCCAGCAAACGGCGACGCGGCTCCGGCGATCGTCGGCGGCGGCGGCGCGGGGCGGCAGTGCTAGGGTTTGGGGCTCGGCTGGGCTCCTCCCCAGCTTATAAGGCCGGCCGGGCCAGGTGTCCGGGTCGGACATGGCCCGTTAGGTCGGTTCGCGTTTTTTTAAATAGTTACGCTCAGAAAAAAACAAAAAGAATACTAAATGGACTCCAAAAATCCCGAAATAAATTTTCCCCAGCTTCTAAAATCAAGCCGCACAGGATGAACATTTATTTGGATCCTAAATGCAATTTTGGAAAACGTGCATTTTTCCTAAATTCAAATAAAATAGCACATAAAACCAAAATAAAATCTTATTTGATTTTATTATTAAATCCTCAATATTTATTTATTTTGGGAAAGTCATTTTATTCCCTCTCTCATATTTTTGTAATAGAAATAATTGAAGATAAAATAAATAAAATCAAATGATCATATTTTCAAAATTTGAGAAAACTCAAATATGAAAATAACGAAATCCCCAACTCTCTCCGAGGGTCCTTGAGTTGCGTAGAATTTCTAGGATCAACCAAAATGCAATAAAATATGATATGCAATGATGATCTAGTGTATAACAATCCAAATTGAAAATTTGGGATGTTACAGGTTTACCTTGCGTGCCAACATGCTATTAAAATGGTTGTGATGTGGTATGATATGATGATATCCTCTTTTGAATGATTCGAGTGGCTTGACTTGGCACATGTTCACACATGTAGTTGATACAAAATCAACATAGCCTCTACGATATTTATGTTCATGGTGCATTATATCCTACTCATGCTTGCATTCGGTGTTGATTAATTTTAATGCATGTTCATGACTGTTGTCGCTCTCTAGCTGGTCGCTTCCCAGTCTTTTTCTAGCCTTCACCTATACTAAGCGGGAATACTGCTTGTGCATCCAATCCCATAAACCCCAAAGTTATTCCATATGAGTCCACCATACCTACCTATATATGGTACCTACCTGCCGTTCCAAGTAAATTTGTATGTGCCAAACTCTAAACCTTCAAATAAATATCCTGTTTTGTATGCTCGAATAGCTCATGTATCAACTAGGGCTGTCCGTATCTTCCATGTTAGGCGGGTTATTCTCAAGAGGAGTGGACTCCGCTCCTCACTCCCGAGAAAATGGCTAGTCACCGGGATGCCCAGTCCCATGCTTTATGCAAACTAAATCAAAATAATTGCAAACAAAAGTCCCCCTAGGACTCTTGTTAGTTGGAGGCACTCGTTGTTTCGAGCAAGCCATGGATTGATGCTTGTTGGTGGAGGGGGAGTATAAACTTTACCATTCTATTTGGGAACTACCTATAATGTGTGTAGCATGGAAGATATCGCCATCTCTTGGTTGTTATGTTGACAATGAAAGTATACCGCTCAAAATATTATTCATCTCTATGTCAAAATCGAGCTCTGGCACCTCTACAAATCCCTGCTTCCCTCTACGAAGGGCCTATCTATTTACTTTCATGTTGAGTCATCATCCTCTTATTAAAAAGCACCAGTTGGAGAGCACCACTGTCATTTGCATTCATTACTGTTAGTTTACATTGAGTATGACTTGACTGGATCTCTTTTACCATGAATTACAATGTCTAATCAGTCCTTGATCTTTAAAGGTGCTCTGCATTTATGTTTTGTGGTCTCAGAAAGGGATAGCGAGATACCATCTTGTTATATCATATCATGATTGTTTTGAGAAAGTGTTGTCATTCGACATTTATTATTATTGCTCGCTAGTTGATTATGCCATTGATATGAGTAAACATGAGACCTAAGTGTTATTGTGAATATGGTTACTTTATAATCTTTGCTGAAAACTTGAATGTTGGCTTTACATATTTGCAACAACAAGAGCAAACAGAGTTTGTAAAAGTTTTTCTTTATCACTTTCAGTTTGTCAACTGAATTGCTTGAGGACAAGCAAAGATTTAAGCTTGGGGGAGTTGATACGTCTCTATCGTATCTACTTTTCCAAACATTTTTGCCCTTGTTTTGGACTCTAACTTGCATGATTTGAATGGAACTAACCCGGACTGACGTTGTTTTTAGCAGAATTTCCATGGTGTTATTTATGTGCACAAACAAAAGTTCTCGGAAGGACCTGAAACTCAACGGAGCGTATTTTTGGAAATAATAAAAAATACTAGCAAAATATCAATGCCAGGGGGGCCACACCCTAGCCACGAGGGTGGGGGCGCGCCCCCTACCTCATGGGCCCCCTGGAGCTCCTCCGACCTCAACTCCAACTCTATATATTCGTGTTCAGAGAGAAAAAATCAAGGAGAAGGATTCATTGCGTTTTACGATACGGAGCCGCCGCCAAGCCCTAAAACCTCTCGGGAGGGCTGATCTAGAGTCCGTTCGGGGCTCCGGAGAGGGGAATCCGTCGCCGTCGTCATCATCAACCCTCCTCCATCACCAATTTCATAATGCCCACCGCCGTGCGTGAGTAATTCCATCGCAGGCTTGCTGGACGGTGATGGGTTGGATGAGATTTATCATGTAATCGAGTTAGTTTTGTTAGGGTTTGATCCCTAGTATCCACTATGTTCTGAGGTTGATGTTGCTATTACTTTGCTATGCTTAATGCTTGTCACTAGGGCCCGAGTGCCATGATTTCAGATCTGAACCTATTATGTTTTCATCAATATATGAGAGTTCTTGATCCTATCTTGCAAGTCTATAGTCACCTACTATGTGTTATGATCCGGCAACCCCGAAGTGACAATAATCGGGATCAGTCCCGGTGATGGCCGTAGTTTGAGGAGTTCATGCATTCACTATGTGTTAATGCTTTGGTCCGGTACTCTATTAAAAGGAGGCCTTAATATCCCTTAGTTTCCGCTAGGATCCCGCTGCCACGGGAGGGTAGGACAAAAGATGTCATGCAAGTTCTTTTCCATAAGCACGTATGACTATATTCGGAATACATGCCTACATTACATTGATGAATTGGAGCTAGTTCTGTGTCACCCTAGGTTATGACTGTTACATGATGAACCACATCCGGCATAATTCTCCATCACCGATCCATTGCCTACGAGCTTTCCATATATTGTTCTCTGCTTGTTTACTTTTTTGTTGCTATTGTTCCAATCACTACAAAATACCAAAAACATTACTTTTGTTATCATTACCTTTTGCTATCGCTACCACTACTATCATATTACTTTGCTACTAAATACTTTGCTGCAGATATTAAGTTTCTAGGTGTGGTTGAATTGACAACTCAGCTGCTAATACTTGAGAATATTCTTTGGCTCCCCTTGTGTCGAATCAATAAATTTGGGTTGAATACTCTACCCTCGAAGAATATTGCGATCCCCTATACTTGTGGGTTATCATATTACCGAGTGGGCCCAGAGATACCTCTCCGACAATCGGAGGGACAAATCCTAATATTGAAATACGCCAACCCAACAAGTACCTTCGGAGACACCTGTAGAGCACCTTTATAATCACCCAGTTACGTTGTGACGTTTTGTAGCACACAAAGTGTTCCTCCGGTAAACGGGGGTTGCATAATCTCATAGTCATAGGAACATGTATAAGTCATGAAGAAAGCAATAGCAACATACTAAACGATCAAGTGCTAAGCTAACGGAATGGGTCAAGTCAATCACATCATTCAACTCTTTGTCTATGGTTAGGAAACATAACCATCTTTGATCAACGAGCTAGTCAAGTAGAGGCATACTAGTGACACTCTGTTTGTCTATGTATTCACACATGTATCATGTTTCCAGTTAATACAATTCTAGCATGAATAATAAACATTTATCATGATATAAGGAAATAAATAATAACTTTATTATTGCCTCTAGGGCATATTTCCTTCAGTCTCCCACTTGCACTAGAGTCAATAATCTAGATTACACAGTAATGATTCTAACACCCATGGAGACTTGGTGCTGATCATGTTTTGCTCGTGGAAGAGGCTTAGTCAATGGGTCTGCAACATTCAAATCCGTATGTATATTGGAAATCTCTATGTCTCCCACCTGGACTTGATCCCGGATGGAGTTGAAGCATCTCTTGATGTGCTTGGTTCTCTTGTGAAATCTGGATTCCTTTGCCAAAGCAATTGCACCAGTATTGTCACAAAAGATTTTCATTGGACCCGATGCACTAGATATGACACCTAGATCGGATATGAACTCCTTCATCCAAACTCCTTCATTTGCTGCTTCCGAAGCAGCTATGTACTCTGCTTCACATGTAGATCCCACTACGACGCTTTGTTTAGAACTGCACCAACGGACAGCTCCACCATTTAATAAAAACACGTATCCGGTTTGCGATTTAGAATCGTCCGGATCAGTGTCAAAGCTTGCATCGTCGTAACCATTTACGACGAGCTCTTTGTCACCTCCATAAATGAGAAACATATCCTTCATCCTTTTTAGGTATTTCAAGATGTTCTTGACCGCTGTCCAGTGATCCACTCCTGGATTACTTTGGTACCTCCCTGCTAAACTAATAGCAAGGCACACATCAGGTCTGGTACACATCATTGCATACATGATAGAGCCTATGGCTGAAGCATAGATAACATCTTTCATTTTCTCTCTATCTTCTGCAGTGGTCGGGCATTGAGTCTTACTCAACTTCACACCTTGTAACACATGCAAGAACCCTTTCTTTGCTTGATCCATTTTGAACTTCTTCAAAACTTTGTCAAGGTATGTGCTTTGTGAAATCCAATTAAGCGTCTCGATCTATCTCTATAGATCTTGATGCCCAATATATAAGCAGCTTCACCGAGGTCCTTCATTGAAAAACTCTTATTCAAATATCCTTTTATGCTATCTAGAAATTCTATATCATTTCCAATCAACAATATGTCATCCACATATAATATCAGAAATGCTACAGAGATCCCACTCACTTTCTTGTAAATACAGGCTTCTCCAAAAGTCTGTATAAAACCATATGCTTTTATCACACTATCAAAACATTTATTCCAACTTCGAGAGGCTTGCACCAGTCCATAAATGGATCGCTGGAGCTTGCACACTTTGTTAGCTCCCTTTGGATCGACAAAACCTTCCGGTTGCATCATATACAACTCTTCTTCCAGAAATCCATTCAGGAATGCAGTTTTGACATCCATTTGCCAAATTTCATAATAATAAAATGCGGATATTGCTAATACGATTCGGACAGACTTAAGCATCGCTACGGGTGAGAAGGTCTCTGATACATCCATTTTGCATCATGCTTTTATATCAATATTTATTGCATTATGGGTTGTTATTACACATTATGTCACAATACTTATGCCTATTCTCTCATATTTTACAAGGTTTACATAAAGAGGGAGAATGCCGGCACCTGGGATTCTGGGCTGGAAAAGGAGCAAATATTAGAGACCTATTCTGCACATCTCCAAAAGTCCTGAAACTTCACGGAAGTTATTTTCAGAATATATAAAAAATACTGAGTGCAAGAAGTACTAGAGGGGGCCACTCACCAGCCACGACGGTGGGGGCGCACCCTACCCCCCGGGCGCGTCCCCTGCCTCGTGGGCCCCCTGGTGGCCCTCCGATGCCCATCTTCTGCTATATGGAGTCTTTTGTTGAGAAAAAAAATCATAAGCAAGCTTTCGGGATGAGACTCTGCCGCCACGAGGCGGAACCTTGGTGGAACCAATCTAGGGCTCTGACGGAGCTGTTCTGCCGGGGAAACTTCCCTCCGGGAGGGGGAAATCATCGCCATCGTCATCACCAACGCTCCTCTCGTCAGGAGAGGGCCAATCTCCATCAACATCTTCACCAGCACCATCTCCTCTCAAACCCTAGTTCATCTCTTGTATCCAATTCTTGTCTCTAAGTCTGGAATTGGTACTTGTAGGTTGCTAGTAGTGTTGATTACTCCTTGTAGTTGATGCTAGTTGGTTTATTTGGTGGAAGATCATATGTTCATATACTATATGCACATTAATACCCCTATGATTATGAACATGAATATGCTTTGTGAGTAGTTACGTTTGTTCCTGAGGACATGGGAGAAGTCTTGCTATTAGTAGTCATGTGAATTTGGTATTCGTTCGATATTTTGATGAGATGTATGTTGTCTCTCCTCTAGTGGTGTTATGTGAACGTCGACTACATGACACTTCACCATTATTTGGGCCTAGAGGAAGGCATTAGGAAGTAATAAGTATATGATGGGTTGCTAGAGTGATAGAAGCTTAAACCCTAGTTTATGCGTTGCTTCGTAAGGGGCTGATTTGGATCCATATGTTTCATGCTATGGTTAGGTTTACCTTAATACTTTTGTTGTAGTTGCGGATGCTTGCAATAGAGGTTAATCATAAGTGGGATGCTTGTCCAAGTAAGGACAGTACCCAAGCACCGGTCCACCCACATACCAAATTATCAAAGTACGAACGTGAATCATATGAACGTGATGAAAACTAGCTTGACGATATTCCCATGTGTCCTCGGGAGCGCTTTTCTCTATATAAGAGTTTGTCCAGGCTTGTCCTTTGCTACAAAAAGGATTGGGCCACCTTGCTGCACTTTATTTACTTTTGTTACTTGTTGCTCGTTACAAATTATCTTATCACAAAACTATATATTACCTATAATTTCAGTGCTTGCAAAGAATACCTTGCTGAAAACCGCTTATCATTTCCTTTTTCTCCTTGTTGGGTTCGACATTCTTACTTATCGAAAGGACTACGATAGATCCCCTATACTTGTGGGTCATCAAGACTCTTTTCTGGCGCCGCTGCCGGGGAGTGAAGTGCCTTTGGTAGGTGGAATTTGGTAAGGAAAAATTTATATAGTGTGCTGAAATTTACTGTCACTTGTTACTATGGAAAGTAATCCTCCGAGGGGCTTGTTTGGGGTATCTTCACCTCGACTAGTAGAGCAAAGAGTTGCTCCTCAACATACTCAACCTACTGAACCTACTGAAAATGAAAATGTCTACTTTGAAATTCCTTCGGGTATGATAGAAAAACTGCTAGCTAATCCTTTTGCAGGAGATGGAACATTACATCCTGATGAGCACCTAATATATGTGGATGAAGTTTGTGGATTATTTAAGCTTGCAGGTATGCCCGATGCTGTTATCAAGAAGAAGGTCTTCCCTTTATCTTTGGAGGGAGATGCATTGACATGGTATTGGCTATGTGATGATATGAGATCATGGAACTACAAACGATTGAAATTGGAATTTCATCAGAAGTTTTATCCTATGCATCTTGTTCATCATGATCGCAATTATATATATAATTTTTGGCATCGCGAAGGAGAAAGCATCGCTCAAGCTTGGGGGAGGCTTAAATCAATGTTATTCATGCCCCAATCATGAGCTCTCAAGAGAAATGATTATCCAAAAAATTTATGCTCGGCTTTATGATAACAATCGCACCATGCTCGATACTTCTTGTGCTGGCTCTTTTATGATGAAGACTATTGAATTCAAATGGGGTTTATTGGAAATAATTAAACGCAACTCTGAAGATTGGGATCTCGACGAAGGTAAGGAGTTAGGTATGACACCTAAGTTTGATTGTGTTAAATCTTTTATGGATACTGATGTTTTCCGTAAATTTAGCACTAAATATGGACTTGACTCTGAGATAGTAGCTTCTTTCTGTGAATCTTTTGCTACTCCTGTTGATCTCCCTAAGGAGAAGTGGTTTAAATATCATCCTCCCATAGAAGTAAAAGTAGGTGCACATATTAAAGTTGAAGAAAAGACTATCACTTATAATGATCCTATTGTTCCTACTATTTATGTTGAGAAACCACCTTTTCCTGTTAGGATAAAAGATCATGCTAAAGCTTCAATTGTGGTTCGTAAAAGCAATATTAGAACCTATACACCTCCTGAGCAAGTTAAAGTTGAACCTAATATTGCTATTGTTAAGGATCTCTTGGCTGATAATATTGATGGGCATGTTATTTATTTCTGTGATGAAACTGATAGAATTGCTAAACCTTGTGCTAAAGATAAACATAGACCTGCAGTAGGCATGCCTGTTATTTCTGTTAAAATAGGAGATCATTGTTATCATGGCTTGTGTGATATGGGTGCTAGTGCTAGTGCAAAACCTATTGACTTATACAAAGAAATTATGCATGATATTGCACCTGCTGAGATAGAAGATATTGATGTCACAATTAAACTTGCCAATCGAGATACTATTTCACCAATTGGGATTGTTAGAGATGTTGAAGTATTGTGTGGGAAAACTAAATATCCTGCTGATTTTCTTGTTCTTGGATAGCTTTTGTCCCATTATATTTGGTAGACCCTTCTTAAACACTATTAATGCTAGGATAGACTGCAAAAAGGATGTTGTTACTATTGGTTTAGGTGATATGTCTCATGAGTTCAACTTTTCTAAATTTCATAGACAACACCGTGAAGAGGAATTGCCTAGTAAAGATGAAATTATTGGTCTTGCTTCTATTGCCGTACCTCCTAGTGATCCTTTAGAAAAATATTTGCTGGACCATGAAAATGATATGTTTATGAATGAAAGAAGGGAAATAGATGAGGTGTTCTTTAAACAGGGTCCTATTCTGAAACACAACTTGCCTATTGAAATCTTAGGGGATCCTCCTCCACCCAAGGGTGATCCCGTGTTTGAGCTTAAACCATTGCCTGATACTCTTAAATATGCTTATCTTGATGAAAAGAAGATATATCCTGTTATTATTAGTGCTAACCTTTCAGAGAAGGAGGAAGAAAAATTATTGAAAACTCTGAAGAAGCACCGTGCTGCTATTGGATATACTCTTGATGATCTTAAGGGCATTAGTCCCACTCTATGTCAACACAAAATAAATTTGGAGAAAGATGCCAAACCAGTTATTGACCACCAACGACAGCTAAATCCTAAGATGAAAGAAGTGGTAAGAAAAGAAATACTAAAGCTCCTTGAGGCAGGTATAATTTATCCCGTTGCTGATAGTCAGTGGGTAAGTCATGTCCATTGTGTTCCTAAGAAGGGAGGTATTACTGTCGTTCCTAATGATAAAGATGAATTGATTCCGCGAAGAATTATTACAGGTTATAGGATGGTAATTGATTTCCACAAATTAAATAAGGCTACTAAAAAGATCAGTACCCCTTACCTTTCATTGATCAAATGCTAGAAAGATTATCCAAACATACACATTTTTGCTTTCTAGATGGTTATTCTGGTTTCTCTCAAATACATGTATCAGCTGTTGATCAATCTAAGACCACTTTTACTTGCCCTTTCGGTACTTTTGCTTATAGACGTATGCCTTCTGGTTTATGTAATGCACCTGCTACCTTTCAAAGATGCCTGATGGCTATATTTTCTGATTTTTGTGAAAAGATATGTGTGGTATTCATGGACGATTTCTCCGTTTATGGATCCTCTTTTGATGATTGCTTAAGCAACCTTGATCGAGTTTTGCAGAGATGTGAAGAAACTAACCTTGTCTTGAATTGGGAGAAGTGCTACTTTATGGTTAATGAAGGTATTGTCTTGGGGCACAAAATTTCTAAAAGGGGCATTGAAGTTGATAAAGCTAAAGTTGATGCTATTGAAAAGATGCGTGTCCCAAGGACATCAAAGGTATAAGAAGTTTCCTTGGTCATGCCGGTTTTATAGGAGGTTCATTAAGGACTTCTCAAAAATTTCTCGGCCTCTGACTAATTTATTACAAAAAGATATACCATTCGTCTTTGATGATGATTGTGTAGAAGCATTTGAAATACTTAAGAAAGCATTGATCTCTGCACCTATTGTTCAGCCACCTGATTGGAATTTACCTTTTGAAATTATGTGTGATGCTAGTGATTATGCTGTAGGTGTTGTTCTAGGGCAAAGAGTTGATAAGAAACTAAATGTTATTCAATATGCTAGTAAAACTCTAGACAATGCCCAGAGAAATTATGCTACTACCGAAAAGAATTCTTAGCAGTTGTATTTGCTTGTGATAAGTTCAGACCTTATATTGTTGATTCTAAAGTAACTATTCACACGGATCATGCTGCTATTAAATATCTTATGGAAAAGAAAGATGCTAAACCTAGACTTATTAGATGGGTTCTCTTGCTACAAGAATTTGATTTGCATATTATTGATAGAAAGGGAGCTGAGAACCCCGTTGCAGACAACTTGTCTAGGTTAGAAAATGTTCTTGATGACCCACTACCTATTGATGATAGCTTTCCTGATGAACAATTAAATGTCATAAATGCTTCTCGAACTGCTCCATGGTATGCTGATTATGCTAATTATATTGTTGCTAAATTTATACCACCTAGTTTCACATACCAGCAAAAGAAAAAGTTCTTCTATGATTTGAGACATTACTTTTGGGATGACCCACATCTTTATAAAGAAGGAGTAGATGGTGTTATTAGACGTTGTGTACCTGAGCATGAACAGGAACATATCCTACGCAAGTGTCACTCCGAAGCTTATGGAGGACACCACGCTGGAGATAGAACTGCACATAAGGTATTGCAATCCGGTTTTTATTGGCCTACTCTCTTCAAGGATGCCCGTAAGTTTGTCTTATCTTGTGATGAATGTCAAAGAATTGGTAATATTAGTAGACGTCAAGAAATGCCTATGAATTATTCACTTGTTATTGAACCATTTGATGTTTGGGGCTTTGATTATATGGGACCTTTTCCTGCCTCTAATGGATATACACATATTTTAGTTGTTGTTGATTACGTTACTAAGTGGGTAGAAGCTATTCCAACTAGTAGTGCTGATCATAACACCTCTATTAAGATGCTTAAAGAAGTTATTTTTCCGAGGTTTGGAGTCCCTAGATATTTAATGACTGATGGTGGTTCACATTTTATTCATGGTGCTTTCCGTAAAATGCTTGCTAAGTATGATGTTAATCATAGAATTGCATCTCCTTATCACACACAGTCTAGTGGTCAAGTAGAATTGAGTAATAGATAACTCAAATTAATTTTGCAAAAGGCTGTTAATAGATCTAGAAAGCATTGGTCCAAGAAACTTGATGATGCATTATGGGCCTATAGAACTGCATATAAAAATCCTATGGGTACGTCTCCGTATAAAATGGTTTATGGAAAAGCATGTCACTTACCTCTCGAACTAGAATATAAGGCTTATTGGGCTATTAAAGAGCTCAATTATGACTTCAAACTTGCCGGTGAGAAGAGGTTATTTGACATTAGCTCACTTGATGAATGGAGAACCAGAGCCTATGAGAATGCCAAATTGTTTAAAGAAAAAGTTAAAAGATGGCATGACAAAAGAATACAAAAGCGTGAGTTTAATGTAGGTGATTATGTATTTCTATACAACTCTCGTTTAAGATTTTTTGCAGGAAAGCTTCTCTCTAAATGGGAAGGTCCTTACGTTATCGAGGAGGTCTATCGTTCCGGTGCCATAAAAATCAACAACTTCGAAGGCACAAATCCGAAGGTGGTGAACGGTCAAAGAATCAAACATTATATCTCAGGTAATCCTATAAATATTGAAACCAATGTTATTGAAACCATAACCCCGGAGGAATACATAAGGGACACTTTCTGGAACGTTTCAGACTCCGAAAAGGAATATGTATGTGGTACGGTAAGTAAACTGACTCCAAAACAGTTCTAATGGCAATTTTTCTCCGTTTTGGAATATTTAGAAAAATAGAAAAATAAGAAGCAGTCCGGGAAGGACACGAGGGCTCCACGAGGGTGGAGGGCGCGCCCCTACCTCGTGGGCACCTCGTGTGCTCTCAAGACTCCGTTTTCTTGTACGATACATATTTTTGTCGGTAAAAATTCATTATATAATCTCCCGAAGGTTTTGACTCCCGTATCACGCAATTATCCTTTGTTTCCGTTTCGTGCTGTTGCTGCTGCAGATTAGAGCAAGATGTCTTCTCAAGAGTCAGTCGGGGAGAGCCGGGTGTCTCATCCGGCATCGATATCAATGACAAATAGCAATGCTGACCATTTTGGGCCAGCAATGGAGGAAGAGATGGATGCTGATTTTAAGAGGATAGATGCCATGGAGGAACTTCCGAGCTGGATTCACAATGGGGGAACTTCAGAACTCGGCTATCCCAAACTCGGTTATCCCTTCCAATGTTAGATTTCTTTCTTATGAAAATATGAAAAAGAGTGTCACTTGTTCTCCTGTAGCTATGCAACACCCTTGGGTGCAAGGAGCTTTGGTTGTTACAGGAAAGCTTCGAAAGGAAATAATGGACCTCAAGCAGCAAGTCAATAAGCTCGAGGAGGAGAATCGTATCCTGAGGGGCATCATCGCCAAGAATATCACATCACCATCCCCCCAAAAGGATACATAATCACATGGGTATGGGCACTCCCCTTGGCAACTGCCAAGCTTGGGGGAGGTGCCCCGGTATCGTATCACCATCACCTTCATCCTTACCATTTTTCTTAGTTCGATCCTTTTGATAACATTTTGATCTAGTAGAATAAAAGTTTTTAGTATGATCTAGTTTTGAATTTTGCTTTATGATCCCTCTATGTAATCGAGTCCGTGAGCTATATAATAAAGATTAGTGTTGAGTCAAGGGCTTGATGATTTTGCTATGATCTTGAGGGAATAAAATAAAAGATAAGAAATAAAAATAAATAAAAGAGATCATATGGATCTTATGGAGAGTAATGAGCTCACACATAAAGAGTATGATGATTAAAAGTTGTTGAGAGTTGACAAACGTAGTTTTGGTCATCGTTGCAATTAATAGGAAGTAATAAAGAAAGAGAGGTTCGCATATAAATACACTATCTTGGACATCTTTTATGATTGTGAGCACTCATTAAAATATGACGTGCTAAAGAGTTGACGTTGGACAAGGAAGACAACGTAATGGGTTATGTTCTCTTTCATCTGAGATAAATTATATTGTCATGGATCATCCAACATGTTGAGCTTGCCTTTCCCTCTCATGCTAGCCAATTCTTTGCACCAAGTAGAGATACTACTTGTGCTTCCAAATATCCCTAAACCCAGTTTTGCCATGAGAGTCCACCATATCTACCTATGGATTGAGTAAGATCCTTCAAGTAAGTTGTCATCGGTGCAAGCAATAAAAATTGCTCTCTAAATATGTATGACTAATTAGTGTGGGAGAAAATAAGCTTTATACGATCTTGTGATGTGGAAGAAATAAAAGCGACGGACTGCATAATAAAGGTCCATATCACAAGTGGAAATATAAAGTGATGTTCTTTCGCATTAAGATTTTGTGCATCCAACCATAAAAGCGCATGACAACCTCTGCTTCCCACTGCGAAGGGCCTATCTTTTACTTTTATCTCCCACCTTATATAAGAGTCATGGTGATCCTCACCTTTCCTTTTTTACATTTTATCTTTTGGCAAGCACAATATGTTGGAAAGATCCTAGTATATATGGCTAATTGGATGCGAGTTTTCATGAACTATTATTGTTGACATTACCCTTGAGGTAAAATGTTGGGAGGCAAAACTATAAGCCCCTATCTTTCTCTGTGTCCGATTAAAACTCCATACCCATAAGTATTGCGTGAGTGTTAGCAATTATGAAAGACTATATGATAGTTCAGTATGTGGACTTGCTGAAAAGCTCTTATATTGACTCTTTCCTATGTTATGATAAATTGCAATTGCTTCAATGACTGAGATTATAGTTTGTTAGTTTTGAATGAAGTTTATGATTCATACTTGAAATTGTGATTGAATTGTTACTTTAGCATAAGAGATCATATGACAATATATATATATATATATATATATATATATATATGTTACTGTTCTAAGAAAGATCATGATGCCCTCATGTCTGTATTTTATTTTTATCGACACCTCTATCTCTAAACATGTGGACATATTTTTCGATTTCGGCTTTCGCTTGAGGACAAGCGAAGTCTAAGCTTGGGGGAGTTGATACGTCCATTTTGCATCATGCTTTTATATCGATATTTATTGCATTATGGGCTGTTATTGCAAATTATGTCACAATACTTATGCCTATTCTCTCTTATTTTACAAGGTTTACATAAAGAGGGAGAATGCCGGCAGCTGGGATTCTGGGCTAGAAAAGGAGCAAATATTAGAGACCTATTCTGCACAGCTCCAAAAGTCCTGAAACTTCACGGAAGTTATTTTCAGAACATATAAAAAATACTAAGCGTAAGAAGTACCAGAGGGGGGCCAGTCACCAGCCACGAGGGTGGGGGCGCGCCCTACCCCCTGGGCGCACCCCCTGCCTCGTGGGCCCCCTGGTGGCCCTCCGATGCCCATCTTCTGCTATGTGGAGTCTTTTGTTGAGAAAAAAAATCATAAGCAAGCTTTCGAGACGAGACTCCGCCACCACAAGGCGGAACCTTGGCGGAACCAATCTAGGGCTTTGGCGGAGCTGTTCTGCCGGGGAAACTTCCCTCCGGGAGGGGGAAATCATCGCCATCGTCATCACGAACGCTCCTCTCATGGGGAGGGGGCCAATCTCCATCAACATCTTTGCCAGCACCATCTCCTCTCAAACCCTAGTTCATCTCTTGTATCCAATTCTTGTCTCTAAGTCTGGGATTGGTACCTATAGATTGCTACTAGTGTTGATTACTCCTTGTAGTTGATGCTAGTTGGTTTATTTGGTGGAAGATCATATGTTCAAATCCTATATGCACATTAATACCCCTCTAATTATGAACATGAATATGCTTTGTGAGTAGTTACGTTTGTTCCTGAGGACATGGGAGAAGTCTTGCTATTAGTAGTCATGTGAATTTGGTATTCGTTCGATATTTTGATGAGATGTATGTTGTCTCTCCTCTAGTGGTGTTATGTGAACATCGACTACATGACACTTCACCATTATTTGGGACTAGAGGAAGGCATTGGGAAGTAATAAGTAGATGATGGGTTGCTAGAGTGACAAAAGCATAAACCCTAGTTTATGCGTTGCTTCGTAAGGGGCTGGTTTGGATCCATATGTTTCATGCTATGGATAGGTTTACCTTAATACTTTTGTTGTAGTTGCGGATGCTTGCAATAGAGGTTAATCATAAGTGGGATGCTTTTCCAAGTAAGCACAGTACCCAAGCACCGGTCCACCCACATACCAAATTATCAAAGTACCGATCGCGAATCATATTAACGTGATGAAAACTAGCTTGACGATATTCCCATGTGTCCTCGGGAACTCTTTTCTCTATATAAGAGTTTGTCCAGGCTTGTCCTTTGCTACAAAAAGGATTGGTCCACCTTGCTGCACTTTATTTACTTTTGTTACTTGTTGCTCGTTACAAATTACCTTATCACAAAACTATCTATTACCTATAATTCCAGTGCTTGCAGAGAATACCTTGCTGAAAACCGCTTATCATTTCCTTCTGCTCCTCATTTGGTTCGACACTCTTACTTATCGAAAGGACTACGATAGATCCCCTATACTTGTGGGTCATCAGTCTCATCGTAGTCAATCCCTTGAACTTGTCGAAAACCTTTTGCAACAAGTCGAGCTTTGTAGACAGTAACATTACCGTCAGCGTCAGTCTTATTGAAGATCCATTTATTCTCGATGGCTTGCCGATCATCGGGCAAGTCAACCAAAGTCCACATTTTGTTCTCATACATGGATCCCATCTCAAATTTCATGGCCTCAAGACATTTTGTGGAATCTGGGCTCACCATCGCTTCTTCATAGTTCGTAGGTTCGTCATGGTCTAGTAACATAACCTCCAGAACATGATTACCATACCACTCTGGTGCGGATCTTATTCTGTTTGACCTGCGAGGTTCAGTAACAACTTGATCTAAAGTTTCATGATCATCATCATTAACTTCCTCACTAATTGGTGTAGACGTCACAGGAACTAGTTTCTGTGATGAACTACTTTCCAATAAGGGAGCAGGTACTGTTACCTCATCAAGTTCTACTTTCCTCCCACTCACTTCTTTCGAGAGAAACTCCTTCTCTAGAAAGGATCCATTCTTAGCAACGAATGTCTTGCCTTCGGATCTGTGATAGAAGGTGTACCCAATAGTTTCCTTTGGGTATCCTATGAAGACACATTTCTCCGATTTGGGTTCGAGCTTACAGGTTGAAGCTTTTTCACATAAGCATCGCAGCCCCAAACTTTAAGAAATAACAACTTTGGTTTCTTGCCAAACCACAGTTCATAAGGCGTCGTCTCAACGGATTTCGATGGTGCCCTATTTAATGTGAATGCAGCCGTCTCTAAAGCATAACCCCCAAACGATAGCGGTAAATCAGTAAGAGACATCATAGATCGCACCATATCTAGTAAAGTACGATTATGACGTTCGGACACACCATTACGCTGTGGTGTTCCGGGTGTGAGTTGCGAAATTATTCCGCATTGTTTCAAATGTAGACCAAACTCGTAACTCAAATATTCTCCTCCACGATCAGATCGTGGAAACTTTATTTTCTTGTTACGATGATTTTCAACTTCACTCTGAGATTCTTTGAACTTTTCAAATGTTTCAGACTTATGTTTCATTAAGTAGATATACCCATATCTGCTTAAATCATCTGTGAAGGTGAGAAAATAACGATACCCGCCGCGAGCCTCAACATTCATTGGACAACATACATCAGTATGTATGATCTCCAACAAATTAGTTGCTCGCTCCATAGTTCCGGAGAATGGCGTTTTAGTCAACTTGCCCATGAGGCATGGCTCGCAAGTACCAAGTGATTCATAATCAAGTGATTCCAAAAGTCCATCAATATGGAGTTTCTTCATGCGCTTTATACCAATATGACCCAAACGTCAGTGCCACAAATATGTTGCACTACCATTATCAACTCTGCATCTTTTGGCTTCAACATTATGAATATGTGTATCACTACTATCGAGATTCATCAAAAATAGACCACTCTACACGGGTGCATGACCATAAAAGATATTACTCATATAAATAGAACAACCATTATTCTCAGATTTAAATGAATAACCGTCTCGCATCAAACAAGATCCAGATATAATGTTCATGCTTAACGCTGGCACCAAATAACAATTATTTAGGTCTAAAACTAACCCCGAAGGTAGATGTAGAGGTAGCGTGCCGACGACGATCACATCGACTTTGGAACCATTTCCCACGCGCATCGTCACCTCGTCCTTAGCTAGTGTTTGCTTAATCCGTAGTCCCTGTTTTGAGTTGCAAATATTAGCAATAGAACCAGTATCAAATACCCAGGTGCTACTGCGAGCTCTGGTAAGGTACACATCAATAACATGTATATCACATATACCTTTGTTCACCTTGCCATCCTTCTTATCCGCCAAATACTTGGGGCAGTTCCGCTTCCAGTGACCAGTTTGCTTGCAGTAGAAACACTCAGTCTCAGGCTTAGGTCCAGACTTGGGTTTCTTCTCTTGAGAAGCAACTTGTTTGCTGTTCTTCTTCAAGTTCCCTTTTTTCTTCTCTTTGCCCTTTTTCTTGAAACTGGTGGTCTTATTGAACATCAACACTTGATGCTCCTTCTTGATTTCTACCTCCGCAACCTTTAGCAGTGCGAAGAGCTCGGGAATCGTCTTATCCATCCCTTGCATGTTATAGTTCATCACGAAGCTCTTGTAGCTGGGTGGCAGTGATTGAAGAATTCTGTCAATGACGCTATCATCCGGAAGATTAACTCCCAGTTGAATCAAGTGATCGTTATACCCAGACATTCTGAGTATATGCTCACTGAAAGAACTATTCTCCTCCATCTTGCAGCTGTAGAACTTATTGGAGACTTCATATCTCTCAATCCGGGCATTTGCTTGAAATATTAACTTCAACTCTTGGAACATCTCATATGCTCCATGACGTTCAAAACGTCGTTGAAGTCCCAGTTCTAAGCCGTAAAGCATGGCACACTGAACTATTGAGTAGTCATCAGCTTTGCTCTGCCAGACGTTCATAACATCTGGTGTTGCTCCTGCAGCAGGTTTGGCACCTAGCGGTGCTTCCAAGACGTAATTCTTCTGTGCGGCAATGAGGATAATCCTCAAGTTACGTACCCAGTCCGTGTAATTGCTACCATCATCTTTCAACTTTGCTTTCTCAAGGAACGCATTAAAATTCAACGGAACAACAACACGAGTCATCTATCTACAACAAACATAGACATGCAAAATACTATCAGGTACTAAGTTCATGATAAATTTAAGTTCAATTAATCATATTACGTAATAACTCACACTTAGATAGACATCCCTCTAATCATCTAAGTGATCACGTGATCCAAATCAACTAAACCATAACCGGTCATCACGTGAAATGGAGTAGTTTTCAATGGTGAACATCACTATGTTGATCATATTTACTATATGATTCATGCTCGACCTTCCGGTCTCAGTGTTCCGAGGCCATATCTGCATATGCTAGGCTCGTCAGGTTTAACCCGAGTATTCTGTGTGTGCAAAACTGGCTTGCACCCGTTGTAGATAGACGTAGAGCTTATCACACCCGATCATCACGTGGTGTCTCGGCACGACGAACTTTGGCAACGGTGCATACTCAGGGAGAACACTTTTATCTTGAAATTTAGTGAGAGATCATCTTATAATGCTACCGTCAATCAAAGCAAAATAAGATGCATAAAAGATAAACATCACATGCAATCAATATAAGTGATATGATATGGCCATCATCATCATCATCTTGTGCTTGTGATCTCCATCTCCGAAGCACCGTCATGATCACCATCGTCACCGGCGCGACACCTTTGATCTCCATCGTAGCATCCTTGTCGTCTTGCCAACTATTGCTTCTACGACTATCGCTACCACTTAGTGATAAAGTAAAGCATTACAGGGCGATTGCATTGCATACAATAAAGGGACCACCATATGGCTCCTGCTAGTTGCCGATAACTCGGTTACAAAACATGATCATCTCATACAATAAAATATAGCATCATGTCTTGACCATATCACATCACAACATGCCCTGCAAAAACAAGTTAGACGTCCTCTACTTTGTTGTTGCTAGTTTTACGTGGCTGCTACGGGCTGAGTAAGAACCGTCCTTACCTACGCATCAAAACCACAACGATAGTTCGTCAAGTTAGTGCTATTTTAACCTTCAAAAGGACCGGGCGTAGCCACACTCGGTTCAACTAAAGTTGGAGAAACTGACACCCGCCAGCCACCTATGTGCAAAGCACGTCGGTAGAACCAGTCTCGCATAAGCGTACGCGTAATGTCAGTCCGGGCCGCTTCATCCAACAATACCGCTGAAACAAAGCGATTGATGTAGTTGTACGTCTTCACGATCTGACCGATCAAGTACCGAACGCACGGCACCTCCGAGTTTTGCACACGTTCAACTCGATGATGTCCCTCGAACTCCGATCCAGCCGAGCTTTGAGGGAGAGTTCCGTTAGCACGACGGTGTGGTGACGATGATGATGTTCTACCGACGCAGGGCTTCGCCTAAGCACTGCTACGATATTATCGAGGTGGATTATGGTGAAGGGGGGCACCGCACACGACTAAGAGATCCAAGAGATCAATTATTGTGTCTCCAAGGGGTGCCTCCCTCCCCGTATATAAAGGAGTGGAGGAGGGGGAGGGGGTCCACCCTAGGCGCGCCCCATGAGGAGTTCTACTCCCACCGGGAGTAGGACTCCCCCCTTTCATGTGGGAGTAGGAGAGGATAGGGAAGGAGAGAGAGGGGGAAGGGAAAGGGGGGCGCTGCCCCCCCTCCTTGTCCAATTCGGACTAGGGGGGAGGGGGGCGCGCTGCTGCCCTTGGCCGCCCCTCCTCTTCTCCACTAGGGCCCAATAGGCCCATTAGTCTCCCGGGGGGGGGGGGTTCCGGTAACCCCCCGGTAATCCGGTATATGCCTGAAACTCCCCGAAACCATTCCGGTGTCCGAATATAGTCATCCATTATATTGATCTTTATGTCTCGACTATTTCGAGACTCATCGTCATGTCCGTGATCACATCCGGGACTCCGAACTACCTTCGGTACATCAAAACACATAAACTCATAATATAACCGTCATCGAACTTTAAGCGTGCGGACCCTACGGGTTCGAGAACTATGTAGACATGACCGAGACACGTCTCCGGTCAATAACCAATAGCGGAACCTGGATGCTCATATTGGCTCCCACATATTCTATGAAGATCTTTATCGGTCAAACCGCATAACAACATACGTTATTCCCTTTGTCATCGGTATGTTACTTGCCCGAGATTCGATCGTCGGTATCTCAATACCTAGTTCAATCTCGTTACCGACATGTCTCTTTACTCGTTCTGTAATACATCATCCCGCAACTAACTCATTAGTTACAATGCTTGCAAGGCTTTAAGTGATGTGTATTACCGAGTGGGCCCAGAGATACCTCTCCGACAATCGGAGTGACAAATCCTAATCTCGAAATACGCCAACCCAACAAGTACCTTCAAAGACACCTGTAGAGAACCTTTATAATCACCCAGTTACATTGTGACGTTTGGTTGCACACAAAGTGTTCCTCTGGTAAACGGGAGTTGCATAATTTCATAGTCATAGGAACATGTATAAGTCATGAAGAAAGCAATAGCAACATACTAAACGATCAAGTGCTAAGCTAACGGAATGGGCCAAGTCAATCACATCATTCTCCTAATGATGTGATCTTGTTAATCAAATGACAACTCTTTGTCTATGGTTAGGAAACATAACCATCTTTGATCAACGAGCTAGTCAAGTAGAGGCATACTAGTGACACTCTGTTTGTCTGTGTATTCACACATGTATCATGTTTCCGGTTAATACAATTCTAGCATGAATAATAAACATTTATCATGATATAAGGAAGTAAATAATAACTTTATTATTTCCTCTAGGGCATATTTCCTTCAGTAAGCTCACCATGTGCAAAGTATATGGCCATCCGATGGTGTGATCAGATACCCTTAACCATTGGTAGCCATATTTTACCCTCAGACCTTATAATTTTGGAGTCGCAAGGATTGGATGTGATACTAGGAATGGATTGGCTATCAAAGTATGGAGGAAACATTGACTATGCTAGTAGGTCAATTCTACTTAGCACCCCGGAGGGAAAAAGGATCAAGTATATATCCAGGCATTCGCCGAGGAGGACCCAAGTAAATTCTCTCATGGGAGTTGTTCAGGAGGAAGTGCTTGTAGTGAAGGATTATCCAGATGTATTTCCAGAGGAATTACTAGGCATGCCGCCGGATCGAGACATTGAGTTTTTGATAGAGTTATTGCCAGGCACCGGCCCGATATCGAAGAGACCATACCGGATGCCCGCAAATGATTTGGAAGAATCAAGAAGCAGATCAAGGAGTTATTGGAGAAAGGTTACATTCCACGAAGTTCGTCACCATGCGGAGCCCCAGTGCTCTTGGTTGAGAAGAAAGATAAGTCTTTGAGAATGGTTGTTGATTATCGTGCGTTGAATGAGGTGACGATCAAGAACAAGTACCCACTGCTGATGATCAATGATTTGTTTGACCAACTGCAAGGAGCTAAAGTATTTTCCAAGATCGATTTGTGATTAGGATATCACCAGCTGAAGATCCGAGAAAAGGATATACCTAAGACAGCTTTCACCACAAGGTACGGGTTATATGAATATACAGTTATGTCATTTGGATTGACAAACGCCCCTGCCTATTTTATGAGCATGATGAATAAGGTGTTCATGGAGTTCTTGGATAAGTTTGTAGTGGTGTTCATTGATGATATCTTGGTATACTCGAAGAATGAAGAGGAGCACAAAGAGCATTTGCGTTTAGTTCTCGAGAAGCTCAGGGAACATCCGTTATATGCCAAGTTCAGCAAATGTGAGTTTTGGTTGAAGGAGTTGGATTCCTTGGACATGTTATATCAGGAGAAGGTATAGCAGTAGACCCCACCAAGGTTCAGTCAGTCACTGAGTGGTTGGCACCCACCTCAGTTGGGGAGATCCATAGTTTTCTTGGACTCGCAGGATATTATCGGAGATTCATTGAGAATTTCTCTAAGATTGCAAAGCCCATGACGGAGTTGTTGAAGGACACCAAGTTCAAGTGGACCGAAGAATGTGAAGCAAGTTTTCAGGAGCTGAAGAAATTTTTGGTTACAACGCCAGTGCTGATTCTGCCAGATATACGCAAGGATTTCCAAGTGTATTGCGACGCATCTCACTTAGGACTTGGAGGCGTACTTATGCAAGATGGAAGAGTTGTTTCATATGCCTCACGTCAGCTTCAACTGCATGAGTTAAATTATGCCACACATGATTTGGAGTTAGCAGCCGTTGTGCATGCACTCAAGACCTGAGGTGGGTGCCAAGGGTTTTCGTGGGGATGAGAACGACACTTTATGGTTTGAGGACCGTGTTTATGTACCCAATAATGCAGAGATCAGGAAGTTGATACTTCATGAAGCTCATGACTCACCATACTCTATACACCCCGAAAACACCAAGATGTATTTGGATTTGAAGGAGCGTTTATGGTGGACTGGTATGAAGAAGGATATTGCCGAGTATGTAGCCGTATGTGATGTATGTCAAAGAGTGAAGGCAGAACATCAGAAGCCAGCCGTACTATTGCAGCCTATGCCGATACCTGAATGGAAGTGGGACAAGCTTGGCATGGATTTCATCACCGGATTGCCCAGGACCCGATCGGGATATGATTCTATCTGGGTAGTAGTGGATCGTTTGACCAAAGTGGCTCACTTTATCCCAGTGAAGACCACCTATACAAGTGTGAAGTTGGCCAAGATATATATGACCAGGATCGTATGTTTGCACAGAGTTTCGAGGACCATCGTATCAGATAGAGGAACACTGTTTACTTCAAAGTTTTGGCACTAGCTGCACCAGACTTTGGGTACCAGGCTAGAGTTCAGTACAACCTTTCATCCACAGACAGATGGACAGACCAAGAGAGTCAATCAGATTCTGGAGGACATGTTGAGAGCTTGTGCGCTAAATTATGGATCTAGCTGGGATGACAATTTGCCTTACGCGGAGTTCTCATACAACAATAGCTACCAGGCCAGTTTTTAGATGGCACCTTTCGAAGCTTTATATGGACGGAGGTGCAAGACACCATTGATGTGGGATGAAGTTGGAGACCGTCAGTTGTTTGGACCCAATTTGATCAAAGAGTCTGAAGAGAAGGTTAAGCTGATTCGAGATAGACTGAAGGTAGCTCAGTTCAGGCAGAAGAGTTATGCAGACTCGAAACGCAAGGAGGTAGTCTATGAAGTCAGAGACAAAGCATATCTTCGTGTGTAACCTCTACGAGGAGTTAAACGTTTTGGAGTTAAGGGAAAGTTAGCCCCACGATTTGTAGGACCATACCGAGTTTTGGAACGTATGGGAGAACTAGCCTACAAGTTGGAGTTACTCGAAGGACTGTCAGGAGTTCATGATGTGTTTCACATTTCCAGTTGAAGAAGTGCCATGTCGAGATGGACGATACTCCTCTAAGAGCTACAGTGCCCCTGGAAGCAATTCAGTTGGATAGTGATTTGACTTACAAGGAGAAACCAGTCGAGATTTTCGAGTTTGCCAGCCGAGTTACACGCAGTAAGGTTATTAAGTTTTGCAAAGTTCAGTGGGGCCACCATACCAAGGATGAAGCCACCAGGGAATGAGAGGAAGAGCTGCGCAAAGACCACCCACAACTATTTTCTAGCCAACCTGAATCTCGAGGACGAGATTCATCTTAAGGGGGGTAGGTTTGTAACATCCCAAATTTTTAATTTGGAATGTTATACATATGACATCATATTGCATATCATATTTTATTGCATTCGGTTTTGCGATCCTAGAAAATTTCTAAGCAACTCAAGGACCCATGGAGAGAGTTGGGGATTTCACCATTTTCATATTTGATTTTTTTCTCAAATATCGAAACAAGGATCATTTTTGGTTTTAATTATTTTTCCCTCCGAAAATATTTCATATTAAAATATATGAGAGAAGATAACATGACTTCTCCAAAATAAATGAAATATTAGAGGAAAAATGTTAAAATCAAATAAATAACTTTATTTGGATTTTATTGCTATTTTATTTGAATTAGAAAATATGCATTTTTTTCAAAAAATTGCATTTTAGGCCAAGAAAATGTTCACTTTGTTCTAAATATTCCATTTAGACGGTGAAAATTGTTTTTAGCATTTTTAGAATTTTTTTATTTATTAGGATTTTTTCGGCGGAGTCCTTTAAAAAAAACTTTCCCCGCCGCGACTGGGCCGGCTTGAGGCCCGACCGCAGCCGCGGCCCGACCACTAGCGCCCCGACCGACTCCGGGAGGAGTCCGGCCAGGGAACGCCGCCACCGCCTCCTGCCGACTCGGGACGCCTCCTGAGGTACGCCGCCCCCCTTTATAAACTCCGCCCGGGGCCCCCTAGAGCCCAAGCCACCTGCGCCGCCGTCTGCCCTCGCCCACACCGCCACGGCCCCGCCGCCTCGTGCCGCCGCGCCGCGTGCCGCCGCTGCTGCCGCGCCGCGCTGCCTGCTGCCCCGCCGCTCCGCGTCGCGCCGTCGCCTGCCTCGCCCGACTTGCACCGCCGCCCGCCTCGCCCGACTTGCACCGCCGCCGCGGATCTCGCCGGAGCTGTCGTCGTTGACCTTGTTTTGACCGGTCCGTTTTTTTGGTTAATCTCGGTTTTTTAGTTTGCCGGTTTATTTTCTTAGATCGATATTTCGTCGGTTAATTTACTTAGCAGACATTCGTCCATTCGTTCATTTTAACGAACGTTGTTCGCCGGTTAGGTTCAGACAGCGAACATTCGTTTGTTAGTCTTTTCTTTTTATTTTATTTTCGGCCAGGGACCTATCCATGATAATTTTTATCGCAGATTAGCCCCTGATCTTCAAACCCTCGCTGTTTCTTAACCTCTTGTCCAAATCCAGTGAAACCAATGCCAAAATCTTCGCCTCGAGCCCCTCTTTCTGTTTAATTATCTTGAACAAGGTTTTGATAATTTAAAATTTTGGTTTCAAGCAGATTTGTTTTCAAAGTTCTTTTGACCGTAGTTTTAGTTCCGTAGCTCCGATTCTTTTGAATCTTTTTGCAGATCGAATCTCTTCAGTTGATTTTTCAGATTCGATGTTCTTATTTGAGTTTTACCCGTGCATCCTTGCTTGATTTCTTATGTATGCTATTGTTTGTTTGCGATAGAATTCCTGAAGTGCGAAGCGTGCTACTATGAGTCTCTAGGATTTTCAGATTGTCAGCAAGGCAAGTAACACATTGATCATACTCTTTTCATACCCAGTTTTTATGCATTAGTTATAACCCTTAAACATTGCATGATTAGGAGTCGATAACATGTGGGTATTGGAAGTAGATGATGAGGTAGAACCTATTACCTGTTTTATTTTCAAACCCTTGGGAGTTACTCTACGTTAAGCTTATGTTGCTATGCTATGCTCGTAGACGTGGATTGGGTTTGAGTGTATCCATGACAAATGTGAGATTGTTAATTAATGGTTCAAATTAAGGTGGCAACTCAAATACACATCTGGGTGGATTGTTGGTTTGGGCACCTGGGGTTATACTAGTGTTGTCCTAGGAGATCCCGGGGTTATACCGTGTGATCCTCCTATGGTCCACCACCCAGGATCAAAGGGATCATAATATTATTCATGCTAGAAACTTCCGTGTGCAGCCACAAGCTATTATCGGCTCTAGCATAGTTGAGTAGGTTGCATGACCTCTTCCAGTGGTAGGCTAGCAGATGTAGGGGATGTAGGTTGGTACTGTTTACTCGGGGTTAGAGTTAATGTTTCTGAAAGACTGTGTCTCACTCATCCGTTTCTCAAAGATCATGTAGTGCAAGAAATCCAACGGAGGAGATCGAGTCTTGTGGGAAAAAGTGCACAAACATCTGCAGAGTGTACAAACTAATCATGGTTAGTCGTGTCCCCGGTTATGGACAACTTGAGTATTTGGTTCTTGGATTATCATGTTGATCTCATCACTCTAATTTAATTTGTTGGGTTGATATTTACTTTTAAGTGGGATTGATATGGGGGTACCTTCTCAATGTTTCAACTACCATGATAGTTAAATAAAAATATATTCCTTTGTTGTAGGAAAAAATTGGCTTTTCGCAAAACATTATAACCATAGAGCCTCCACCAGCCATATATGCATGTAGTGATAGCATTTATTCTGTTCATTGCTCTACTATGTTATATTGCCAGCATATTCCATGTGCTGACCCATTTCTGGGCTGCAACATATCAGGTTGCAAACATTTCAGACGAAGAGTAAGGTGCGCTAGGTCGTTTTTCATGCACTCAGCTATGTCGTTGGAGTTGATGGACTCATTTTATCTTCCAAGCCTTCCACTGTTATCTTATTTAGATGGTCTTAAGCCATATTTATTGTAATAAGTTCTCTATTGAGGCTATCGATGTAATAAGTGTGTGATTGCTACTCTGTTATAAATCCATTCAAGTACTATGTGTGTCAGCATTACCGATCCAGGGATGACACTGAAGCACAGAGATTTGACCGTCTGAGGTCGGATCGCTACAGTTTCGCACATGCAGAATACTCGGGTCAAACTTGACGAGCCTAGCATGTAGAGACATGGCCTCGGAACACTGGAGACCGAAAGTTTGAACATGAATCATATAGTAGATATGATCAACATAGATATGTTCACCATTGAAGACTACTCCATCTCACGTGATGATTAGACATGGTTTAGTTGATTCGGATCACGTAATCATTTAGATGACTCAAGGGATGTCTATCTAAGTGGGAGTTCTTAAGTAATATGATTAATTAAACTTAATTAATCATGAACTTAGTCCTGATAGTTTTTGCATATCTATGTTGTAAATAATTGGCTCGTGCTATTGTTCCCTTGAATTTTAATGCATTCCTAGAGAAAGCTAAGTTGAAAGATGATGGTAGAAACCACGCGGACTGGATCTGTAACTTGAGGATTATCCTCATTGATCCACAGAAGAATTATGTCCTTGATGCACTGCTAGGTGAAAGACCTACTGCAGGAGCAGATGTTGATGTTATGAACGTCTAGCAAGCTCGATCTGATGACTACTCGATAGTTCAGTATGCCATGCTTTACGGCTTAGAATCAGGACTTCAAAGATGTTTTGGACGTCATGCAGCATATGAGATGTTCCAGGAGTTGAAGTTAATATTTCAAGCAAATGCCCGAGTTGAGAGATATGAAGTCTCCAACAAGTTTTATAGATGCAAGATGGAGGAGAACAGTTCTGTCAGTGAACACATACTCAGAATGTCTGGGTATCATAACCACTTGATTCAACTGGGAGTTAATCTTCCAAATGATAGTGTTATTGACAGAGTTCTCCAATCACTGCCACCAAGTTACAAAGGCTTCGTGATGAACTATAATATGCAAGGGATGGATAAGACAATTCCCATGCCCTTCGCTATGCACAAAGCTGCGGAGGTAAAAAACAAGAAGGAGCATCAAGTGTTGATGGTTAACAAGACAACTAGTTTCAAGAAAAAGGGCAAAGCAAAGTAGGGGAACTTCAAGAAGAATGGCAAGCAAGTTGCCACTCCCAGGATGAAGCCCAAGTCTGGACCTAAGCCTGAAACTGAGTGCTTCTACTGAAAAGGGATTGGTCACTGGAAGCAGAACTGCCCAAGTATTTGGCGGATAAGAAGGATGGCAAAGTTAACAAAGGTATATTTGATATACATGTTATTGATGTGTACCTTACTAATTCTCATAGTAGTGCATGGGTATTTGATACCGGTTCGGTTACTCATATTTGTAACTCGAAACAGAGACTACGGATTAAACGAAGATTGGCTAAGGACAAGGTGACGATGCGCTCCGGGAATGGTTACAAGGTCGATGTGATTGCCGTCGGCACGCTACCTCTACATCTACCTTCGGTATTAGTTTTGGACTTGAATAATTGTTATTTTGTGCCAGCTTTGAGCATGCACATTATATCTGGATCTTGTTTAATGTGAGATGGTTATTCATTTAAATCAGAGAATAATGGTTGTTCTATTTATATGAGTAATATCTTTTATGGTGATGCACCCTTGAAGAGTGGTCTATTTTTGTTGAATCCCGATCGTGGTGATACACATATTCATAATATTGATGCCAAAAGATGCAAAGTTGATAATGATAGTGCAACATATTTGTGGCACTGCCGTTTAGGTCATATTGGTGTAAAGCGCATGAAGAAACTCCATGCGGATGGACTTTTGGAATCACTTGATTATGAATCATTTGATGCTTGCGAACCATGCCTCATGGGCAAGATGAATAAAACTCCATTCTCCGAAACAATGGAGCAAGCCACTGACTTATTGGAAATAACACATACCGATGTATGCAGTCCGATGAGTGTCGAGGCTCGTGGCGGGTATCGTTATATTGAACCTTCACAAATGATTTGAGAAGATATGGGTATATCTACTTAATGAAACACAAGTCTGAAACATTTGAAAAGTTCAAAGAATTTCAGAGTGAAGTGAAGAATCATCGTAACAAGAAAATAAAGTTTATACGATCTGATCGTGGAGGTGAATATTTGAGTTATGAGTTTGGCCTTCATTTTAAAAAATGTGGAATAATTTCACAACTCACGCCACCTGGAACACCACATCGTAATGGTGTGTCCGAACGTCGTAACTGCACTTTATTAGATATGGTGCGATCTATGATGCCTCTTACCGATTTACCACTATCATTTTGAAGGAAATATGCCCTAGAGGCAATAATAAAGTTGTTATTTATATTTCCTTATATCATGATAAATGTTCATTATTCATGCTAGAATTGTATTAACCAGAAACTTAGTACATGTGTGAATACATAGACAAAACAGAGTGTCCCTAGTATGCCTCTACTTGCCTAGCTCGTTAATCAAAGATGGTTAAGTTTCCTGACCATAGACATGTGTTGTCATGTGATGAACGAGATCACATCATTAGAGAATGATGTGACGGACAAGACCCATCCATTAGCTTAGCAGAAATGATCGTTTAGTTTTATTGCTATTGCTTTCATCATAACTTATACATGTTCCTCTGACTATGAGATTATGCAACTCCCGAATATCGGAGGAACACCTTGTGTGCTATAAACATCACAACATAACTGGGTGATCATAAAGATGCTCTACAGGTGTCTCCGATGGTGTTTGTTGAGTTGGCATAGATCGAGATTAGGATGTGTCACTCCGTGTATCAGAGAGGTATCTCTGGGCCCTCTCGGTAATACACATCACTATGAGCCTTGCAAGCAATGTAACTAATGAGTTAGTTGCGGAATGTTTCATTATGCAACAAGTAAAGAGACTTGCCGGTAACGAGATTGAACTAGGTATGATGATACCGACGATCGAATCTCGAGCAAGTAACATACCGATGACAAAGGGAACAACATATGTTGTTATGCGGTTTGACCGATAAAGATCTTCGTAGAAATGTTGGAGCCAATATGAGCATCCAGGTTCCACTATTGGTTATTGACCGGAGATGTGTCTCGGTTATGTCTACATAGTTCTCGAACCCGTAGGGTCCGCACGCTTAACGTTCGATGACGATTTGTATTATGAGTTATGTGATTTCATGTACTGAAGGTTGTTCAGAGTCCCGAATGAGATCACGGACATGACGAGGAGTCTCGAAATGTTCGATATGTAAAGATCAATATATTGGAAGGCTATATTCGGACATTGGAAAGGTTCCGAGTGATTCGGGTATTTTTCGGAGTATTGGAGAGTTAAGGGGAATTCGTCGGGGGAAGTAGTGGGCCTTAATGGGCCATACGGGAAAGGAGAGAAGGGCCTCAAGAGTTGGCCGCGCAGCCCCCCCATGGCAAGTCCGAATTGGACTAGGGAGGGGGTGGCGCCCCCCTCTCTTTCCTTCTCCCTCTCCTACTCCTCCCCCCTCTCCCCTTTTGGAAAAGGAAAGGGACTCCAACTAGGATTGGGAATCCTAGTTGGACTCCCCCTATAGGCGCGCCCCTCTGCTACCTCTTGAGCATGTGTTGGTTTTCCCTTGAAGAGGAAAGGGTGATGTAGCAAAGTAGCATAAGTATTTCCCTCAGTTTTTGAGAACCAAGGTATCAATCCAGTAGGAGACTACACGCAAGTCGCCTAGTACCTGCACAAACAATCAAGAACCTCGCAACCAACGCGATAAAGGGGTTGTCAATCCCTTCACGGTCACTTACGAAAGTGAGATCTGATAAAGATAATAAGATAAATATTTTTGATATTTTTGTTGTATAGATTGGAAAGTAAAGACTGCAAAATAGTAAATGAGATGCGATAACAAAAAGAGATGCAATATAATAAGGAAGAGACTCGGGGGCCATAGGTTTCACTAGTGGCTTCTCTCATGATAGCAAGTATTATGGTGGGTGAACAAATTACTGCTGAGAAATTGATAGAAGAGCACATAGTTATGAGAATATTTAGGCATGATCATGAATATAAGCATCACATCTGTGTCAAGTAGACCGAAATGATTCTGCATCTACTACTGTTACTCCACACATCGACCGCTATCCAGCATGCATCTAGAGTATTAAGTTCATAAGAACAGAGTAACGCATTAGGCAAGATGACATGATGTAGAGGGATAAACTCAAGCAATATGATATAAACCCCATATTTTTATCCTCGATGGCAACAATACAATACGTGCCTTTCTGCCCCTACTGTCACTTGGAAAGGACACTGCAAGATTGAACCCAAAGCTAAGCACTTCTCCCATTGCAAGAAAGATCAATCTAGTAGGCCAAACTAAACCGATAATTCGAAGAGACTTGCAAATATATCAAATCATGCATATAAGAATTCAGAGAAGAACCAAATATTGTTCATAGATAAACTTGATCATAAATCCACAATTCATCGGATCTCGGCAAACACACCGCAAAAGAATATTACATCGAATAGATCTCTAAGAACATCGAGGAGAACTTTGTATTGAGAACCAAAGAGAGAGAAGAGCCATCTAGCTAATAACTATGGACCCGAAGGTCTGCGGTAAACTACTCACACATCATCGGAGAGGCTATGGTGTTGACGTAGAAGCCCTCCGTGATCGATTCCCCCTCCGGCAAATCACCGAAAAAGGCCCCAGATGGGATCTCACAGGTACAGAAGGTTGCGGCGGTGGAAAAGTGGTTTTGTGGCTCTCCTAGATGTTTTTAGGGTATAAGAGTATATATAGGCAAAAGAAGTACGTCGGTGGAGTTACGAGGGGCCCACGAGGGTGGGGACGTGCCTACCCCCCTGGGCGCGCCCTCCTGCCTCGTGACCACCTCGTTGCATCTCTGACTTCCACTCTAAGTCTCCTGGATTGCATTTGTTCCAAGAAAGATCCTCGCGAAGGTTTCGTTCCGTTTGGATTCCATTTGATATTCCTTTTTTGCGAAACACTAAAATAGGCAAAAAAAAACAGAAACTGGCACTAGGCCTCCGGTTAATAGGTTATTCCCAAAAATAATATAAAAGAGCATATTAAAGCCCATTAAACATCCAAAACAGATAATATAATAGCATGGAACACTCAAAAAATTTAGATACATTGGAGACGTATCACCCTCCTAGGCCGGCCTCCTCCTCCTACCTCCTTTATATACGTGGGCAGGGGGCACCGCAAGGCACTCCAAGATTTGTCTTAGCTGTGTGTGGTTCCCCCCTTCACAGTTACACACCTCGGTCACATCGTCGTAGTGCTTAGGCGAAGCCCTGGGCTGGTAACTTCAGCATCACCGTCGCCACACCGTCGTGCCGACGGAACTCTCCTTCGGCCTCAACTAGATCAAGAGTTCGAGGGACGTCATCGAGCTGAACGTGTGCTGGACGCGGAGGTGCCGTACGTCCGGTACTTGGATAGGTTGGATCGCGAAGACGTTCGACTACATCAACCGCGTTACTAAACACTTCTGCTTTCGGTCTACGAGGGTACATAAACACACTCTCCCCTCTCGTTGCTATGCATCTCCTAGATAGATCTTGCATGATCGTAGGAAATTTTTTGAAATACTGCATTCCCCAATAGTGGCATCAGAGCCAGGTCTATGCGTAGATGTTATATGCACGAGTAGAACACAAAGGAGTTGTGGGCGTGGGTATATACATATTGCTTGGCGTCACTAGTTGTTTCTTGATTCGGCGGTATTGTTGGATGAAGCGGCCGTGACCGACATTACATGACCGTGTTCATAAGACTGGTTCTACCGACGTGCTTTGCACACAGGTGGCTGGCGGGTGTCAGTTTCTCCAATTTTAGTTGAATCGGATTCGATGAATAGGGTTCTTTCTGAAGATCAAAAATCAATCACTATACCACGTTGTGGTTTTTGATGCGTAGGTTAGAACGGTTCTTGCTAAGCCCGTGGCAGCCACGTAAAACTTGCAACAACAAAGTAGAGTACGTCTAACTTGTTTTTGCAGGGCATGTTGTGATGTGATATGGTCAAGATGTGATGAGATATAAATTGTTGTATAAGATGATCATGTTTTGTTAAAGTTATCGGCAACTGGTAGGAGCCTTATGGTTGTGTCTTTATTGCATAAGATGCAAGTGCCATATAATTGCTTTACTTTATCGCTATGCGATAGCAATAGTTGCAAAAGCAATAGTTGGCGAGACAACCATGTGACGACACGTTGATAAAGATCAAGACGATGGAGATCATGGTGTCATGCCGGTGATGATGGAGATCTTGACGGTACTTTGGATATGGAGATCAAAGGCACAAGATGATGATGGCCATATCATGTCACATATTTTGATTGCATGTGATGTTTACCTTTTATGCATCCTATTTTTCTTAGTACGACGGTAGCATTATGAGATGATCCCTTACTAAAATTTCAAGGTATAAAGTGTTCTCCCTGAGTATGCACCGTTGTGACAGTTTGTCGTGCCGAGACACCACGTGATGATCGGGTGTGATAAGATCTACGTTCACATACAACGGGTGCAAGCCAGTTTTGCACACGCGGAATACTCGGGTTAAACTTGTCGAGCCTAGCATATGCAGATATGGCCTTGGTACACTGAGACCGAATGGTCAAGCGTGAATCATATAGTAGATATGATCAACATAGTGATGTTCAACATTGAAAGCTACTCCATCTCACGTGATGATCAGACATGGTTTAGTTGATATGGATCACGTGATCACTTAGATGATGAGAGGGATGTCTATCTAAGTGGGAGTTCTTAAGTAACATGATTAATTGAACTTAAATTTATCATGAACTTAGTCGTGATAGTATTTTCATATCTATGTTGTAGATCAATTTCTCGCATATAGCTTCCCCATTTTATTTAGGATATGTTCCTAGAGAAAACTATGTTGAAAGATGTTAGTAGCAATGATGTGGACTAGCTCTGTGATCTGAGGATTATCCTCATTGCTGCACATAATAATTATGTCCTTGATGCACCACTAGGTGACAGACCTATTGCAGGAGCAGATGCAGATGTTATGAACGTTTGTCAAAGCTCGGTATGATGACTAATTGATAGTTTAGTGCACCATGCTTTATGGCTTAGAACTAGGAATTCAAAAACGTTTTGAACGCCACGGAGCATATAAGATGTTCCAAGAGCTGAAATTTTTATTTCAGACTCATGCCCGAGTCGAGAGGTATGAGACCTCTGACAGGTGTTTTGCCTAGAAGATGGAGGAGAATAGCTCAACCAGTGAGCTGTGCTCAGAATGTCTGAGTACTACAATCGCTTGAATCAAGTGGGAGTTAATCTTCCAGATAAGATAGTGATTGACAGAGTTCTCTAGTCACTATCACCAAGTTACTAGAACTTCGTGATGAACTATAATAAGTAAGGGATGACGAAAACGAATATCGAGCTCTTCGCGATGCTGAAATCAACAAAGGTAGAAATCAAGAAAAGCATAAAGTGTTGATGGTTGTCAAGACCACTAGTTTCAAGTAAAAGGGCAAGGGAAAGAAAGGGAACTTCAAGAAGAATGGCAAGCAAGTTGCCACTCCCATGAAGAAGCCCAAAGCTAGACCCAAGCCTGAAATTGAGTGCTTCTACTGCAAAGGAAATGGTCACTGGAAGTGGAACTGCCCTAGATACTTGGCTGATAAGAAGGATGGCAAAGTGAACAAAGGTATATTTGATATACATGTTATTGATGTGTATTTTACTAGTGTTTATAGCAACCCCTCAGTATTTGATACTGGTTCAGTTGCTAAGAGTAGTAACTCGAAACGGGATTAGGGCGAGGTGATGATGTGAGTTGTAAGTGATTCCAAGGTTGATAAGATCACCATCGCTAACTCCCTTTACCTTCGGGATTAGTGTTGAACCTAAAATAAACGTTGTTTGGTGCTTGCGTTGAGCATAAATATGATTGGATCATGTTTATTGCAATACGTTTATTCATTTAAGTCAAAGAATAATTGTTGTTCTATTTACATGAATAAAACCTTCTATGGTCATACACTCAATACAAATGGTTTGTTGAATCTCGATCGTAGTTGTAACACCCACAATGCGGCTATATCTCCCACATGTCGGGGCGGGACTTAGAGGCATAGCCGCATGGTAGGCATGTCGCAAGAGGGGTAATCTTTACACACCCATGTACTGAATAAGAAAGGGATAAAGAGTCGGCTTACAATCGCCACTTCACACAGTACATAAATATATCATACATCATCCAAGGTACAATCAAAGGTCCGACTACAGAACCAAAATAAAGAAAGACAAACCCAATTGCTAGATCCCCGATCGTCCCAACTAGGCTCCTCTACTGATCATCCGGAAAGGAAACATAGTAACGGCCTGAATCCTCGTCAAACTCCCACTTGAGTTCGGTAGCATCCCCTGCACTGGCATCATCGGCACCTGCATCTGTTTGGAAGTATTTGTGAGTCACGGGGACTCAACAATCTCACACCCGCGAGATCAAGACTATTTAAGCTTATGGGTAGGAAAGGGTAGTGAGGTAGAGCTGCAGCAAAGCACTAAGCATATATGGTAGCTAACTTACGCAAATGAGAGCGAGAAGAGAAGCAAAGCACGATCGAGAAGCTAATAGTGATCAAGAAGTGATCCTGAAGCTACTTACGTTCAAGCATAACACGAAACTGTGTTCTCTTCCCGGACTCCGCCGAAAAGAGACCATCACGGCTACACACACGGTTGATTTATTTTAATTAAGTTAAGTGTCAAGTTCTCTACAACTGGACATTAACAAATTCCCATCTGCCCATAACCGTGGGCACGGCTTTCGAAAGTTCAAAACCCTGTAGGAGTGTCCCAACTTAGCCCATCACAAGCTCTCACGGTCAACGAAGGATATTCCTTCTCCCAGGAAGACCCGATCAGACTCGGAATCCCGGTTACAAGACATTTCGACAATGGTAAAACAAGACCAGCAAGACCACCCGACTGTGCCGACAAATCCCGATAGGAGCTGCACATATCTCAATCTCAGGGCACACCGGATAAGCTAAGCGTACATGTACCAACATAACCCAAGTTGCCAAGGGACGGTCCCGCACGGTGCTCTAGTTTGGACCAACACTCAGAGGAGCACTAGCCCGGGGGTTTAAAATAAAGATGACCCTTGAGTCCGTGGAACCCAAGGGAAAAGGCTTAGGTGGCAAATGGTAAAACCAAGGTTGGGCCTTGCTGGAGGAGTTTTATTCAAGGCGAACTGTCAAGGGGTTCCCATTATCACCCAACCGCGTAAGGAACACAAAATTAAGAAACATAATACTGGTATGACGGAAACTAGGGCGGCAAGTGTGGAACAAAACACCAGGCGTAAGGCCGAGCCTTCCACCCTTTACCAAGTATATAGATACACTAAAGTAAATAAGAGATAATAATGATATCCCAACAATATCCATGTTCCAACATGGAACAAACTTCATCTTCACCTGCAACTAGCAATGCTATAAGAGGGGATGAGCAAAGCGGTAACATAGCCAAACAACGGTTTGCTAGGAAAGGTGGGTTAGAGGCTAGACATGGCAATATGGGAGGCATGAAATAGCAGGTGGTAGGTTGCGCGGCATGGCAATAGAGCGAACAACTAGTGTAGCGACCCGACCTCAGACGGTCAAGTCTCTGTGCTTAAGTGTCATCCCTGGATCGGTATGCTGACACACACAGTACTCAAGGATTTATAACAGAGGTAAATCACATGTATAAAGGAACGTAAATACTATTACCTCAATCCACATAGCGGAAGTAACAACAAAGTTGTGGATTCCCATCAACACCAACGGCAAAGTTGAGTGTAGAAATCGTAACCCTAACGTATCACTTGTCGTAAGAATCCTGCAACATGAGACGTTGCAGCCACAAAGGGTCAGTACATTGAATGTACTGGCAAATTCACACCAGAGGATAATGATGAATAATAGCTATCACTACATGCATATATGGCTGGTGGAAAAGCTCTATGGTTATAATGTTTTTGCGAAAA
Organism: Triticum aestivum; assembly: GCF_018294505.1. NCBI lineage: Eukaryota > Viridiplantae > Streptophyta > Magnoliopsida > Poales > Poaceae > Triticum > Triticum aestivum. The sequence goes on from NC_057812.1 coordinate 272,217,678, forward strand.
GCCAATTTTTTCCTACTGCAAAGAAATATATTTGATTTAACTACAAAGTTGGTTGAAAATATTGAGAAGGTTACTCCAACTCAATCCAAAAATAATAATCATTAACCCAACAAATTATTTAATTAACGTGATGAGATCAACAGAATAATCCAAGTACCAGAGACTCAAGATGTCCATAACCGGGGACACGGCTAACCATGATTAGTTTGTACACTCTGCAGAGGTTTGCGCACTTTTCCCCACAAGACTCGATCGCCTCCGTTGAATTTTCTCGCACTACATGTTGTTTGAGAAACGGATGACCAAGACACAGTCTTTCAGAAACATTAACTCTCTACTCCGGGCAGACCATACCAAACCTACAACCCACTACCTGCCGATCCACCTCTTCAAGAGCTTCACGTAACTTACTCAACTATGCTAGAGCCCATAATAGCTTGTGGCTGCACACGGAAGTTTCTAGCATGAATAATCTTATGATCCCTTTGAGCCTGGGTGGCGGTCCATAGGAAGATCACACGGGTACTCCGGGATTTCCAAAAATACATGCAACACTGGGTACTCCAGGTGCCTCAATCCACCCAGATGTAAATTTAAGTTGCCACCTTAAGTTGAACCATTAATTAACAATCTCACATCTGTCATGGATTTCACTCACCCAAACCACGTCTACGAGCATAGCATAGCAATATAAGCAAAGCATAGAAGTAACTCCCAAGGTTTGAATATAACAGGGCAATAGGTTCTACCTCATCAACTACCTCCCAACCCACATGTTAATGACATCCTAACCATGCAATGTTTGAGGATTGGAACTAATGCATAAAAACTGGGCGATAAAGGGGTATGATCAAAGTGTGAACTTGCCTGCAATGTTGACGAAGATGATTCGCACTCAAAACTCTTGATAGTTCTACTCGTCACACTCCGTTCAATCTATCGTAAGCAAGCAATAGTAAGCACACATAAGCAATCACTCAAAAGATCAGAAAGTTCGAAGAAGACGATTCGAAAAACTTCAAAACCAAGCAAATAACTCTTGCAACATAAAAAAATTCTAACAGTACCAAAATTAGGTGAATTTGTCCTTATCAGAAAGTCAAGAGCTTCAATTTGCAAAAAGAATCAACTAAATCGGAGTTACGAAACTCAAGTTATGAACAAACGAAGTTTGAATACAAATATGTTTGAATTCAAATTTTAAAACTTTCAAAAAATGTTTAAGGTGTTTTACTGGATAGAGGAGATCGTAACGAAGAAGTGGGTGTTGGTTTCATATAATTTGGATGAACGAGTAAAAAGTTATGGCTATTTGAAAAATCAGGGCCAAACTGTTTTACGGAAGAAAAATAGCTACGGCTAAGGTCTAATGTATAAATACGTAGACTAATTAATAATCTTATTATTCTATCATATTAGTCTAGAAATAATAAACTACGGAAGTATAAAAAGAAAAAAAAGAAAAAAAGATACCTTTATAAGGCAGAGAAAAGACAACTTCGGAGAGAGGTGACAACTTTCAGAAGTGGCGCCGGAGAGGAGAAAATATATATAAGGGCTTAGGGGTTAAAGGATACGCAATGTGGGACTAAACGTAGACAAAAAAAAAGAGGGGGTGCGCCATGGGCCAAAAGGCCTTTAGGCGGTTCGGCCGGCCGCGCACACTGCAAATTTTTTTTAGTAATAGAAAAGAAAAGAAAAACTATAGAAATAAAAAAAATATGGGGAAGGAATATGGCCGGCTGGGCCTGGCCCATATAGGATAAAGAAAAAGAAAAGATGGGGCGCCCGCTGCCACTATGCTGCGCACGTGGGCGACAGTTAGTTTCAAGCGTGCATGCAGTTTTTGTAATTTAAAAAAAAAACAGAAATCGATAAACTGAAAAACGAAAATAAAACTAAAATTTTATATAGGCATATTATATATCAAAATTTTCAGAAAAAGATCGTCTACAGTGTGAACATTTTCCTAGCATTAAATAAAATTCACACAAATTTAGATAATTCAAAGAGTGCTACTGGTCTAATAAAATCCAACAAAAATCATTTTAAAAATACCAAAATGAATTCAAATTTATTTCTCTCCAATTTTCTATTGTAGGAAATCATGTTACCATGTATTTTATTTTTGGAGAAAAATAATTTGAATAAAACCCAAATAACTCCAAATAAAATAATAATTTCCAAAAGGACTTTGAATTTAATCCTTTGAAACTCCCAACTCATATTTCATATGTTTTGAAGAAGTCATTTTATCTTCTCTCGTGAAAATCATTGAGTTGCATAAAGTTTTAGAAATGGAAATATTTTCAAACGAAATTTAAATATTTTCAACACCCCTTTTCATTTAAATAAATGGAAGAAGTCATATCATCTTCTCTCCAGGGTTTTGTGGTGAAAAGAATTTGAATTCACAGAGATCAAAAATGCAAAATGAAAGTTTGGGAAAGTCCTTTTATTCCCTCTCATTTAACTTTCAAAGGTTTCGAATTTCACTCAATTTCACACAATCAATCAAATCTATCTATTTAATATAACATTCCAAAATTTAGAATTTTGGGATGTTACAAACCTACCACCCTTAAAATGAATCTCGTCCTCGAGATTCAGAGAGGCTAGAAAGAAAATAGGTTAGGGTTTGGGGGTCTCCTCAATATCCATCGATCATCGCAGGGGGTCTGGGGTGCTACCACCCTTAAAGACATGGTTACGGTCCCATCAATACTCATATACTCCATCCTTATTCTTGACAGTGTCGGTCTTCCCAGATCTTGGGAAATTCCATCTCTGGGCTCTTCCGATAGTGGCATAACCTTTACCTCAATTCTTGTGTCCTTTTATCTTGGTAAGGTTATTCCGAGACTGGGTCTTCAGCTGACGGGTGTGGCGCCAGTACTAACTAACTATCGATATCTCATGTTGGTTAACAATTTAGGGTTTCTCCTGCAGGAAATGGGTCTGGTTGATCCTCACCGTATAACCTACGGTTGGCAAAAGCTGCCTCGTACAAGGGAAAAAATTCTTATACCATTCTAAGGGTTAAACAGGGTTTTGATCATTGTCTCTTTACTATAGGTAAGTCACTCAGATTTACCATCCCACATAGCAAGGCGAATAATAAGAGTAAGTCGGTATGGTGATCAATCCACCCCGCACCCAAATCATTACCTTGTATACGGTTTAGCGAATCTCACATTCTAACACTCGGTCATCCTCACAAGCATTGAAGAATTTCTCTTGTCGATGAACCAAGGTTCGGATAAATCCATCGATTCTGCAAGCCAAACAAACATCTATCGTTCCTTCACAACTCTCAGGTTTTGCGTAAACTCCTATAAAATCGCCAGCTGATAAAGTCATAACTCCTTCCAGGGTTTTTCCTTCAGCAAGAGTGTGCTTGCTTCTTGGCAGGTCCTAGGGCCTGTGGGTTATGGCCCATCTCATCACTTGTAATCCTTGAACTCATGCTCGGGGCAGCTAATCATTATTCCAACATCCAACTTCCTAGCATCCTTAAAATTCATCCAATTGCACTGTCTCTTTTCCTTCTATTGGCACCAAACCAAGATGTGAGTACTCAGACTTGTCATGGGGTTGCCATTGCTCCATATTACCAACATCATACCTCCTTTATATCCAATAGTACTTCATCTCTTCATCCTCGTGGGATATCCCACATACCGAGGTAAAAACTTATACTTATGAAGTCCATACTCCACTTCGTGGAACATCATTATCCTTTCCAGGGTCAAGCATCCTTACAGGGGAATATTGGCCATCCCTGCATGGCACTTCTTCAACTGAGAAACGTGAAACACATCATGAACTCCTGATAGTCCTTCGGGTGACTCCAACTTGTTGGCCACTTCTCCCATACACTCCAAAACTCGGTATGGTCCTACAAATCTCGGGGCTAACTTTCCCTTAACTACAAATTGTTTAACTCCTTGCAGAGGGGGCGAAGACATGCTCTGTCTCCAATCTCATAGACTACCTCCTTGAGTTTTTGAGTCTGCATAACTCTTCTGCCTGGACTTGGATACCTTCAATCTATCTCGAATCAACTTAAAATTCTCTCCTGACTCCTTGATCACATTTGGTCCAAACAACTGACGGTCTCCAACTTCATCCCACATACTTTTGGGGTATCTCACATATCGAGACAAAACTCGTACTCATTTTGTCCGAAATCCACTCAGTGGAATATCCTTATCTTTTCCAGGGGTCAAGGGTTCTCACAGGGTACTACCACCCTTGAAATGCACAAATTCATCCATAGACCATATTTCTCATATCCTGGAAAATGGTCAAAAATCTTCTTCATAGAGTAACAACTCATAAAATCCATATCAGTACCAACGATGCTAACTTTATTCATTCTCCAATGATTACAATCTCTCGCTTTTCCATTACATGTCTCAACTCAACACCTTGATACAAAAGAGTTGTTCCCACTACTTCTACTACTACTACATTACTTCTCACAGACACAACTAATTATCACAAGTCTCCTTCTCCTTGGGGCATTCTCTGGCAAAATGCCCTGCTCCATTACAACGAAAACATATTACTTCTGACAAGTCTCGAGGTTTCCTTTTTGGGAAACTACTGTGGTAGTGCCCCGACTCCTTGCACCTGTAATAGGTGATATGACTCAGGTCCTTCCTGGAATCCAATCTGCTTCTCTTCCTGGACCTTTCCATGCCAATCATGGCTTCTATTTCTTGTGGGTCATATTCTACTTCCTCTGTCGGGAATTCTACTAGATCCCCATTTATACAATTCTAGGAGATGTGTCCTTCTTCTCCACATGAATAGCATGACTTGGTGCAGGGTTTAATTGGTTCTTCTTTGGGCGTGTCCCCGACATCTTCCTTCATCATGGGTTCTTCTAAAATTTCCATAAGGGCTCCTTTCTTTACTTCTTTCTTCTGCTGTACGATTCTTCGTACCATGGGGTAAATGTGACATTGTGCAGGGTAGTGGGTAGTCCCTTCACATAAGAAACAAGTAATCTGCCTAGTTGGGCATTCTTCATCTGGGTGACTTTCTTCACAATTAGGGCATTCATCCTTGTGTTCCTTATGGTTGTGTCCTATTTCTCCACAAAGCTTGCATGCACAAGGTTTCTCCATATACTTTCCAGAAGGCTCCAATGTTTGGGACACGAACCGAGACTTTAGCAAAGTCAACTTAAAATCCTTCCAAGTGGTTACTCCTTGCCATCCATTGATGTTTTGGTACATTCTCCACCAAGTAGCAGCACCTCTTTCAAAGCACCGAAGAGCATGCTGGATCATATCCTTTCCAACTATAGGGTTATTCTTCATATGATCCTCCATGTTCTGAATCCATTAGTCCGTCTCCAATTGACTTACCGGTCCAGGGAAACATGAGTTCATCTCCATTCGTCCTCTATTGGGTCCATGGGTTTGGGGTGAGATGAGAGAGACAAAGGGGGGATACACACAATGCAAACAACAGTTTTGAAAAGACAGATTTTTGTTGTGGCTGTCGAAAAACATCAAACAAATGACAGCTCACAATCGTCGCATCTAACATAGGCATATAATAGGGGTTGGGTCTTCTAAAGGTCAATAAATCTTCAAATTCATCAAGCTCTACGAGTCTTGTTCATGTCTCCGATGGCTTCTTTCGATCGTGCTTGTCCTTCTCAAGTTCTTTTGCCAGATCATCTCTGTTGACACGAAGTCTCTCATGACATCCTTCAATATTTCTAGAGTTGTGTTCCAAACTTCTGGGTTTCACCAACCTCGACATGAACCATGGTCCTACTGTCCTTTAGTTCCTGACAAATCTCCGATATCTCGAGGTTTTGTTCCTCCAATTTGGCTACTTCAGCTTCTGGGTCCTAAGTTCTTCACGAAATGCTTCCTTGTCAAATACGGCTTCCTAAAGGTCCATCAAATTGTTGATGTAATACTCCAGATCCTAGCGATACACCAGCTAAGGTTAAAACTTCATCTTTTGCTGACAGATGCTCCATCAGCCTTCTACCATCCAATCATTCCGAAGAAATGCATGCTTAACTCAGCTCGGTGACAATAGCATGAGCGGGCGATTCATGGATAGCCATGTTTCTGATCTTGTCATTTCCATGAGCTATCAGTCCATAGTTGATATCTCCTGCCTTAGGTTTCTTTGGAAAAAAATTGAGTTCTCATGCTCCATGTTCCGGTCTTTCTCCGATACACATTGATCTCGGGTATTGATAGCTTCAACAGTCTGCCAAGTTCCATAAGGGGTGCCTTCCTAGGTCATACAAATCTGGAAAATTCTAAAGGGCCTTCAAATTCTCCTAGTCTTTGGAGTCTTCAACCGTTGTATTTTCCATTATTATAATACACAGTAAAATCCTCTTCATTCCGAAGTGGTCTTAGTTGTCCGATATCTTGTACTTCTTGAAGTGGTCTCATCAGCCGAATCTTTATGTGGTCAAAAGGGGAAAGGGGTATGGTCTCACTAAAGGGAATATTTGAATAAGCTCAGAAGAGAAGAGAAGTAAAAGATCTTTTAAAAATGAAGTTGTAGAGAAAATCTTTCCTATGGGCTAGCCAATCTCTAGGGTCACGTCCTACAGTCAATATGTGCTCTGATACCATCTTGTAGCGACCCGAACTCAGACGGTCAAGTCTCTGTGCTTAAGTGTCATCCCTGGATCGGTATGCTGACACACACAGTACTCGAGGATTTATAACAGAGGTAAATCACATGTATAAAGGAACGTAAATACTATTACCTCAATCCAAATAGGAGAAGTAACAACAAGGTTGTGGATTCCCATCAACACCAACGGCAAAGTTGAGTGTAGAAATCGTAACCCTAACGTACCACTTACTCGTCGTAAGAATCCTGCAACATGAGACGTTGCAGCCACAAAGGGTCAGTACATTGAATGTACTGGCAAATTCACACCAGAGGATAATGATGAATAATAGCTATCACTACATGCATATATGGCTGGTGGAAAAGCTCTATGGTTATAATGTTTTTGTGAAAAGCCAATTTTTCCCTACTGCAAAGAAATATATTTGATTTAACTACAAAGTTGGTTGAAAATATTGAGAAGGTCCCTCCAACTCAATCCCAAAATAATAATCATTAACCCAACAAATTATTTAAGTAACGTGATGAGATCAATAGGATAATCCAAGTACCAGAGACTCAAGATGTCCATAACTGGGGACACGGCTAACCATGATTAGTGTGTACACTCTACAGAGGTTTGCGCACTTTTCCCCACAAGACTCGATCGCCTCCGTTGAATTTTCTCACATTACATGTTGTTTGAGAAACGGATGACCGAGACACAGTCTTTCAGAAACATTAACTCTCTACTCCGGGCAGACCATACCAAACCTACAACCCACTACCTGCTGATCCACCTCTTCAAGAGCTTCATGTAACTTACTCAACTACGCTAGAGCCCATAATAGCGTGTGGCTCCACACGAAAGTTTCTAGCATGAATAATCTTATGATCCCTTTGAGCCTGGGTGGCGGTCCATAGGAAGATCACACGGGTACTCAGGGATTTCCAAAAATACAGGCAACACTGGGTACTCTAGGTGCCTCAGTCCACCCAGATGTAAAATTAGTTGCCACCTTAAGTTGAACCATTAATTAACAACCTCACATCTGTCATGGATTTCACTCACCAAAACCACGTCTATGAGCATAGCATAGCAATATAAGCAAAGCGTAGAAGTAACTCCCAAGGTTTGAATATAACAGGGCAATAGGTTCTACCTCATCAACTACTTCCCAACCCACATGTTAATGACATCCTAACCATGCAATGTTTGAGGATTGGAACTAATGCATAAAAACTGGGCGATAAAGGGGTATGATCAAAGTGTGAACTTGCCTGCAATGTTGACGAAGATGATTCGCACTCAAAACTCTTGATAGTTCTACTCGTCACACTCCGTTCAATCTATCATAAGCAAGCAATAGTAACCACACATAAGCAATTACTCAAAATATCAGAAAGTTCGAAGAAGATGATTCGGAAAACTTCAAAACCAAGCAAATAACTCTTGCAACATAAAACAATTTCTAACAGTACCAAAATTATGTGAATTTGGCATTATTAGAAATTTTAAGTCAAGAGCTTCGATTTGCAAAAAGAATCAACTAAATCAGAGTTACGGAACTCAAGTTACGAACAAACGAAGTTTGAATACAAATTTGTTTGAATTCAAATTTTAAAACTTTCAAAAACATGTTTAAGTTGTTTTACTGGATAGAGTAGATCGTAACGAAGAAGTGGGCGTTGGTTTCATATAATTTGGATGAACGAGTAAAAAGTTATGGCTATTTAAAAAATCAGGGCCAAACTATTTTACGGAAGAAAAATAGCTACAGCTAAGGTCTAATGTATAAATACGTAGACTAATTAATAATCTAATTATTCTATCGTATTAGTCTTGAAATAATAAACTACGGAAGTATAAAAAGAAAAAAACAAAGAAATATACCTTTATAAGGAAGAGAAAAGACAACTTCGGAGAGAGGAGACAACTTCCAGAAGTCGCGTCAAACCAAAATATTGATTTAATCTGAATCGGATGATTTTTGGAGGCTCTATATATATATATATATATATATATATATATATATATATATATATATATATATATATATATATATATATATATACGGTTCGGTCGGCCGCGCACACTGCAAAATATTTTTTTGAGTAATAGAAAAGAAAAGAAAAACTATAGAAAGAAAAAAATATGAGGAAGGAATATGGCCGGCTGGGCCTGGCCCATATAGGATAAAGAAAAAGAAAAGATGGGGTGCCCGCTGCCACTATGCTGTGCAAGTGGCGACAGTTAGTTTCAGGCGCGCGCGTAGTTTTTGTAATTTTAAAAAAATAGAAAGCGATAAACTGAAAAACGAAAATAAAACTCAAATTGTATATAGGCATATTATATATCAAAATTTTCAGAAAAAGATTGTCTACAACGTGAACATTTTCCTAGCATTAAATAAAATTCACACAATTTAGATAATTCAAAGAGTGCTACTGGTCTAATAAAATCCAACAAATATCATTTTAAAAATATCAAAATGAATTCAAATTTATTTCTCTCCAACTTTCTATTGTAGGAAATCATGTTACCATGTATTTTATTTTTGGAGAAAAATAATTTGAATAAAACCCAAATAACTCCAAATAAAAATAATAATTTCCAAAAGGACTTTGAATTTGATCCTTTGAAACTCCCAACTCATATTTCATATGTTTTGAAGAAGTCATTTTATCTTCTCTCGTGAAAATCATTGAGTTGCATTAAGTTTTAGAATTGGAAATATTTTCAAACGAAATTCAAATATTTTCAACACCCCTTTTTATTTAAATAAATGGAAGAAGTCATGTCATTTTCTCTCCAGGGTTTTGTGGTGAAAAGAATTTGAATTCACGGAGATAAAATATGCAAACTGAAAGTTTGGGAAAGTCCTTTTATTCCCTCTCATTTAACTTTCAAAGGTTTCGAATTTCACTCAATTTCACACAATCAATCAAACAATCAATGAAATCTATCTATTTAATATAACATTCCAAAATTTAGAATTTTGGGATGTTACAAGTAGCAAGCAAAGATAGAAGTGATTTTAAGGGTATGGTCATCTTGCCTGCAAAGTTCTCAGAGTGGAGGAAAGCTTGATCCTCGTAAGCATACTCAACAGGTTCCTCGATCACGTACTCGTCTCCCGGCTCTACCCAAAGCAAGAACACAAGCAAAGGAATACCAATCAACCACGGTGCAAATGCACAAGCAACATGATGCAAAACATGGCATGACATGCCAGATGTGATATGTAATGCATATGCGTGCACTGGAAGGAAAATAATGATCAAGGAATCAACTTGGCAAACCAACTGTGCTGCTGGAAAGATGCGATGATTTCAGTCGAAATCGATATAAAGATCACCGGAATCGGATGCATGGTTTGCAAAAGGCAAGCAAAACAAGAATGGCACAATTCTGCGATTAACAACACGATGCCATCTAGAATGCAACAAGAAACTAAGCTACTGCACCCCAACATAGCAACAAATCATATGGTAGTGATGTACTCAAGATGCGTGACAAAACATGAGCACTAATCTACGGCTAAATCACCCAAGAGCAGGTTCAAACAAGCATGGCAAAAGTGCAAACGATATCAGCATCACAGACTTAGTGAAAATACTAGCATGCCAGGAATAACATCAGGAAACCATGTTTAGAGCAAGCAAACAACATTCTACAGGAAGATGTCATAGCAAACAAAGGCATGGCATGAATCTACTAAATGCATAGAACAAAAGTCCCTTACTGACCATGAGCCAAAAAGGTACAGAAAATATGATGGCAGCCATGTAAACATAGCAAGTTTTATTAACAATCTCAGACTTAGCAGAAAACAGAGCATGCCATAAACAGAACTAAGAAGGCATCTTTGCAAGCTCAAATCACTCATCACAATGCCTTGCATGACAAGATAAGCATACTAACAGCAATAAGACATGTTCAAGAAGCTAACCATGGCAAGAGCAAGTTCATAGCATGCATGGATCACTAACAACAACCATGGCAAAATTGATTAACATGTAAACAATCTGCCATGAACATTTTATAGCAAAATTGATTACCAAAACACCCTTACTGAAGATACTCAAAACAAGCATGGATCTCACTGTAGCATCATGTTTACATGGCATAAAAATAACAGCAGACAAAAGACTTAGCAAAATCCTGAGACCCTGAAATCAGCAATATCACGAAGGCTACTTTGCATGCTTGTGATAGTCACCACATTGATCACAAAAATACATGGCAATCACCCCTGTAAAGATGGCATGGCATAGACCAAAACACATGTAGAGCTCATGCTCATATGAAGCACACAACAAAAGAGACAAAAATGACAAAACATGATAATCTGCTAAGTAACAGGAGTAAACATTTTATAGCACTCTTGCATCAATGATTAGGGCATCAAGATGAACTCAAACAAGCATACCACAATGGAATGAAATGAAGAGCATCTCACAATGAACATTTCGATATCTCATATGCATGAAATGGAGCTATGGTCATGGAGTTATGATGCAATGAACAAAGCATAAAAATATTAGGGACTTGGGGGAATTTCGGGGTCAACCTCAACTGAAACTGGATCTAGGGTTCGCGAGATCCGAGGTTCACTGGAGAATCACCGGATCTTCGCCGGAGAGGAGGGGACGCAGCGGCCGGAGCTTGTAGACGAGATCGCTGGCGGGGTTTCCGGACGGGGCGACGCCGGGCGACGAGGTGGCCGGAGCGGCGAGCGGCGGATGCGGCCTGTGACGGGAGGAACTTGGCGGTGAGTGGCGGCGCTAGTGGATGAGCGCGGCGGCGCGGGAGGAGCTGGGCGGCGGAGGAGGCTCCTTGGGCGGCGGTGTGCAGAGACATCGCGGTGGAGGCGAGCGGCTGGTGGTGGGGACGAGCCGCGGGAGCGGGCGGCAGCGTGCGGGCCCGGCGAGGCCCAGTTCGGCCCCGGGGCGGGCCGGATCTGGACCCCAGGCGGCGGTGGCGAAGTGGGCGTGGGTGCACCACGTGGCGGGCACTGGTTGGTTGCGGGCGGCGGCACGGACTTGTCCGGCACGGTCCGGACGCGTCCGGCGGCGAGGAGGAGCGAGGCTAGGGTTTGACTGCGCGAAAATTCCGGAGGGAGCACCTATTTATAGGTAGGAGGAGGTAGGAGTGTCCAAATGGAGTGTAGTTTTCGCCCACGCGATCGTGATCTGACGGCAGAGGACATGGAAGGGGTTTGGATGGGTTATTGGGCCGTTTTGCAGGGGTGTTGGGATGGAACACAACAGAGGCCTTTGCAGTTCCTCGGTTAACCGTTGGAGCATCAAACGGACTCCAAATGACACGAAATTTGACATGCGGTCACCGGTGGTGTACCAAGGTCACTTGGAAAATCTCGGTCCATTCCGAGAACATTTAACGCCCGCTCACAAAAAGAGACAAAAGTGGTACGCCGGTGCACGTAGGAGTGTCAGATTGCAAAACGGGCAACGGGGAAAATGCTCGGATGCATGAGACGAACACATATGCAAAATGAGATGCACATGATGACATGATATGAAATGCATGACATGAACAAAATGCAAAACAAAGACAAAAACCCAACCACGAAGGGAAATCTCATAACTTAAAGCCGAAAATGGCAGAGTCAGAGTTACAATTATGGCAAGTTACATCCGGGGTGTTACAGTAGTGATACACATATTCATAATATTGAAGCCAAAAGATGCAAAGTTGATAATGATAGTGCAACTTATATGTGGCACTGCCGTTTAGGTCATATTGGTGTAAAGCGCATGAAGAAACTCCATGTTGATGGACTTTTGGAATCACTTGATGCTTGCGAACCATGCCTCATGGGCAAGATGACTAAGACTACGTTCTCCAGAACAATGGAGCGAGCCACTGACTTATTGGAAATAATACATACCGATGTATGCGGTCTGATGAGTGTTGTGGCTCGCGGCGGGTATCGTTATTTTCTGACCTTCACAAATGATTTAAGCAGATATGGGTATATCTACTTAATGAAACATAAGTCTGAAACATTTGAAAAGTTCAAATAATTTCAGAGTGAAGTTGAGAATCATCGTAACATGAAAATAAAGTTTCTACGATTTGATCGTAGAGGCAAATATTTGAGTTATGAGTTTGGCCTTCATTTGAAACAATGTGGAATAGTCTCACAACTCACGCCAACTGGAACACCACAGCGTAATGGTGTGTCCGAACATCGTAACCGTACTTTATTAGATATGGTTCGATCTATGATGTCTCTTACCGATTTACCACTATCGTTTTGGGGTTATGCATTACAGATAGCTGCATTCACGTTAAATAGGGCACCATCTAAAAATCCATTGAGATGACACCGTATGAACTGTGGTTTAGCAAGAAACCTAAGCTGTCGTTTCCGAAAGTTTGGAGCTGCGATGCTTATGTGAAAAAGTTTCAGCCTGATAAGCTCAAACTCAAATCAGAGAAGTGTGTCTTCATAGGAAACCAAAAGAAACTATTGGGTACACCCAGGGCCGGCCCTGAAGTTTTGGAGGCCCTAGGGAGAACTCGATAAATGGGCCCAATGGTCAAAGTGTTTTCGTTTTAGATTCCATACATTGATATCAAAAAATATTGTAAAGCCATAATAATAACAATGATAAAAATTTCGGCTGGATAATATTTGGTAACAATGTTGTACTTTTATGTTCTAGATCAAATATCAGTAAGTTACATAGCACAACAAAAAACAAATGCCTTTAATAATCATGAGAAACGGATTTTTTTATTCAAAAATCATCAATGATAGTGTCAAGATTAATGATAGTTAATTTATCTGCTCCTTTACTGTGTTTCTTCTCACAGCTAGACAAGTGTTTTTCAGGCAACATGTTTGCCAAAAAAAGGATCGAGGGCCGACACCTTGCTTTTACAGGAATAAAAAATACTCCAGATTGAGATTGAGGACTAAAATAATTCACACAAAAATACCTCGGTTGTTCTGCCGTTCCTTGCCCTACTGTGCCGGAAGCCGGCAACCAGTGCGATGGAGTAACTCGGTGCTGATCTGCTCCATTCTCCAGCAAAAGCAAAGACAAAGTAATCACCATGAGGCCTTGCAGCCTTGATCACACATGCGTACGTATATAGTACAGGTCACTAGATTGGATCAGAGAAATTGAAGAGGCGATCAAGCAAATCTCCACGGGGCGGCGCAATCAAGTCTTTTTTTAGGATCCGGCGCCGCGCAATCACATGAGTTGTGTATTAGGCTTTTGGGCTTCTCCTAGACATTTCATATACGGGCCTCGTTGGCCTTTTTGTTTCGCATCAATATTGGGCCTATGTTATATGGTTGTATCCTTTTATTTGTGCTGGTGTCGGGGCCCCTAGTTTGGCTGGGCCCCAGGTCGTCGCCCCTGCTGCCCTGGCCTAGGCTCGGCCCTGGGTACACCTTCTATCACAGATCCGAAGGCAAGATCTTTGTTGCTAAGAGTGGATCCTTTCTAGAGAAGGAGTTTCTCTCGAAAGAATTGAGTGGGAGGAAAGTAGAACTTGATGAGGTAATTGTACCTGCTCCCTTATTGGAAAGTAGTTCATCACAGAAATCAGTTCCAGTGATTCCTACACCAATTAGTGAGGAAGCAAATGATGATGATCATGAAAACTTCTAATCAAGTTACTACCGAACCTCGTAGGTCAACCAGAGTAAGATCCGCACCAGAGTGGTATGGTAATCTTGTTCTGGAGGTCATGTTACTTGACCATGACGAACCTACGAACTACGAGGAAGCGATGATGAGCCCATATTCCGCAAAATGGCTTGAGGCCATGAAATCTGAGATATAATCCATGTATGAGAACAAAGTATGGACTTTGGTGGACTTGCCCGTTGATCGGCAAGACATTGAGAATAAATGGATCTTCAAGAGGAAGACAGACACTAATAGTAGTGTTACTATCTACAAAGCTCGAATTATCACAAAAAGGTTTTCGACAAGTTCAAGGTGTTGACTACGATGAGATTTTCTCACTCATAGCGATGCTTAAAGTCTGTCCGAATCATGTTAGCAATTGCCACATTTTATGAAATCTGGAAAACGGATGTCAAGACTGCATTCCTTAATGGACTTCTTAAAGAAGAGTTGTATATGATACAACAAGAAGGTTTTGTCAATCCTAAAGGTGCTAACAAAGTGTGCAAGCTCCAGCGATCCATCTATGGACTAGTGCAAACATCTCGGAGTTGGAATATATGCTTTGATGAGTTGATCAAAGCATATAGTTTTATACAGACTTGTGGTGAAGCCTATATTTACAAGAAAGTGAGTGGGAGAACTACAACATTTCTGATAAGTATATGTGAATGACATATTGTTGATCGGAAATAATGTAGAATTTTCTGGAAAGCATAAGGTAGTGTTTGAAAGGAGTTTTTCAGAGAAAGACCTTGGTGAAGCTGCTTACATATTGAGCATCAAGATCTATAGAGATAGATCAAGACGGAGTAGTTTAAAATGGAACAGTCAAAGAAGGAGTTCTTGCCTGTGTTGCAAGGTGTGAAGTTGAGTAAAGACTCAAAACCCGACCATGGCAGAAAATAGAAAGAGAATGAAAAGTCATTCCCTATGCCTCAGTCATAGGTTCTATAAAGTATGATATGCTATGAAAATTCATTGTGTACCTAACCATGAGTTTGGAAAGAGGGTACAATAGTGATCCAGGAGTGGATCACTGAACAGCGGTCAAAATTATCCTTAGTGGAATAAGGAAATGTTTCTCGGTTATGGAGGTGACAAAGAGTTCGTCGTAAAGAGTTACGTCGATGCAAGCTTTGACACTAATCTGGATGACTCTAAGTCTCGATCTAGATACATATTGAAACTGGGAGTGATTAGCTAGAGTAGCTCCATGCAGAGCATTGTAGACATAGAAAATTTGCAAAATAGATACGGCTCTGAATGTGGCAGACCTGTTGACTAAACTTATCTCAGAAGCAAAACATGATCACTCTTTGGGTGTTAATCACATAGCTATGTGAACTAGATTATTGACTCTAGTAAACCCTTTGGGTATTAGTCACATGGAGATGTGAACTAATCACATAAAGATGT
Organism: Triticum aestivum; assembly: GCF_018294505.1. Taxonomy (NCBI): domain Eukaryota; kingdom Viridiplantae; phylum Streptophyta; class Magnoliopsida; order Poales; family Poaceae; genus Triticum; species Triticum aestivum. Next base: position 272,233,380 of record NC_057812.1, read on the forward strand.
GAACTATTGATGTTAAATCACATGGCGATGTGAACTAGATTATTGACTCTAGTGCAAGTGGGAGACTGAAGAAAATATGCCCTAGAGGCAATAATAAAGTTGTTATTTATATTTCCTTATATCATGATAAATGTTTATTATTCATGCTAGAATTGTATTAACTGGAAACTTAGTACATGTGTGAATACATAGACAAAACAGAGTGTCCCTAGTATACCTCTACTTGACTAGCTCGTTAATCAAAGATAGTTAAGTTTCCTGACCATAGACATGTGTTGTCATTTGATGAAAGGGATCACATCATTAGAGAATGATGTGATGGACAAGACCCATCCGTTAGCTTAGCATAAATGATTGTTTAGTTTTATTGCTATTGCTTTCATCATGACTTATACATGTTCATCTGACTGTGAGATTATGCAACTCCCGAATACCGGAGGAACACCTTGTGTGCTATCAAATGTCACAATGTAACCGGGTGATCATAAATATGCTCTACAGGTGTCTCCGATGGTATTTGTTGAGTAGGCATAGATTGAGATTAGGATTTGTCACTCTGTATATCAAAGAGGTATCTCTGGGCCCTCTCGGTAATGCACATCACTATGAGCCTTGCAAGCAATGTGAATAATGAGTTAGTTGCGAAATGTTGCATTACGAAACGAGTAAAGATATTTGCCGGTAACGAGATTGAACTAGGCTTGATGATACCGATGATCGAATCTCGGGCAAGTAACATACCAATGACAAAGGGAACAACGTATGTTGTTATGCGGTTTGACCGATAAAGACCTTCGTAGAATATGTAGGAGCCAATATGAGCATCCGGGTTCCGCTATTGGTTATTGACCGGAGATGTGCCTCGGTCATGTCTACATAGTTCTTGAACCCATAGGGTCCGCACGCTTAACGTTCGATGACGATTTGTATTATGAGTTATGTGATTTGATGTACCGAAGGTTGTTCAGAGTCCCGGATGAGATCACAGACATTACGAGGAGTCTCGAAATGGTCGAGACGTAAAGACCGTTATATTGGAAGGCTATATTCGGACATCAGAAAGGTTTCGAGTGATTCAGGTATTTTTCGGAGTACCGGAGAGTACGAGAATTCGCTGGGGGAAGTAGTGGGCCTTAATGGGCCATACAGGAAAGGAGAGAAGGGCCTCAAGGGTTGGCCGTGTGGCCCCCATGGCAAGTCCAAATTGGACTAGGGAGGGGGCAGTGCCCCCATCTCTTTCCTTCACCCTCTCCTACTCCTTCCCTCTCTCCCCTCTTGGAAAAGGAAGGGGTGATACGTCTCCGTCGTATCTACTTTTCCAAACACTTTTGCCCTTGTTTTGGACTCTAACTTGCATGATTTGAATGGAACTAACCCGGACTGGCGTTGTTTTTAGTAGAATTGCCATGGTGCTATTTTTGTGCGGAAATAAAAGTTCTCGGAATGACCCGAAAATCAACGGAGAATTATTTTGGAATATATAAAAAATACTGGAAGAAAGATCCACATCAGGGGGCCCACCACCTGTCCACGAGGGTGGGGGGCGCGCCCTACCCCCTGGGCGCGCTCCCCTGCCTCGTGGCCCCCCTGACGCTCCACCAACCTCAACTCCAACTCCATATATTCGTGTTCGGGGAGAAAAAAATCAGAGAGAGGGATTCATCGCGTTTTACGATACGGAGCCTCCGCCAAGCCCTAAACTCTCTCTGGAGGGCTGATCTGCAGTCTGTTCGGGGCTCTGGAGAGGGGAATCCGTCGCCATCGTCATCATCAATCTTCCTCCATCACCAATTTCATGATGCTCACCGCCGTGCGTGAGTAATTCCATCGTAGGCCTGCTGGACGGTGATGGGTTGGATGAGATTTATCATGTAATCGAGTTAGTTTTGTTAGGGTTTGATCCCTAGTATCCACTATGTTCTGAGATTGATGTTTCTATGACTTTGCTATGCTTAATGCTTGTCACTAGGGCCTGAGTGCCATGATTTCAGATCTGAACCTATTATGTTTTCATCAATATAGGAGAGTTCTTGATCCTATCTTGCAAGTCTATAGTCACCTATTATGTGTTATGATCTGTTAACCCCGAAGTGACAATAATCGGGATACTTACCGGTGATGACCGTAGTTTGAGGAGTTCATTTATTCACTATGTGTTAATGCTTTGGTCCGGTACTCTATTAAAAAGAGGCCTCAATATCCTTAGTTTCCAATAGGACCCCGCTGCCACGGGAGGGTAGGACAAAAGATGTCATGCAAGTTATTTTTCATAAGCACGTATGACTATATTTGGAATACATGCCTACATTGCATTGAGGAACTGGAGCTAGTTCTGTGTCACCCTAGGTTATGACTGTTACATGATCGATCGCATCTGGCATAATTCTCCATCACCGATCCAATGCCTACGAGCTTTCCATATATTGTTCATCGCTTATTTACTTTTCCGTTGCTATTGTTACAATCACTAGAAAACCCAAAAAAAATTACTTTTGCTACCGTTACCTTTTGCCACCGTTACCACTACTATCATATTACTTTGCTACTAAATACCTTGATGTAGATATTAAGTTTCCAGGTGTGGTTGAATTCACAACTCAGCTGCTAATACTTGAGAATATTCTTTGGCTCCCCTTGTGTCGAATCAATAAATTTGGGTTGAATACCCTACCCTCGAAAATTGTTGCGATCCACTATACTTGTGGGTTATCAAGAACATTTTCTGGCGCCGTTGTCGGGGAGCATAGCTCTATTCTTTGAGTCACTTGGGATTTATACCTGCTTATCATTATGAAGAACTTGAAAGATCAAAGAACCAAGATTTTCCCTCAACTACGAGGGGAGGTAAGGAACTGCCGTCTAGCTCTGCACTTGATTCACCTTCTGTTTTGAGTAAACTTGCGACACCTAAACCTGCTTCTGCTATTAATTCTGATATGTCGCATGTTATTGATGATGCCACTTCTGCTATGCATGATACTTATGATGAAACTACTTCTATGCTTGATACTACTGTGCAACTTGGTGAATTTCTTGATGAACAACTTGCTAGGGCTAGAGAAAATGAAATTATTGAAACTGATAATATTGATGAAAGTGATGATGAAGATTCTCCCCCTAGATATGAATTGCATGTTGTTCCTGAATGGTATGTTATGGATGAAGAAACTGCTAGAGACTTTCTTGCTTGCAATGATAGGAGTGATCTTAAGAAACTATTAGCTAAGCTGAAACAAAAATATCTGAATGCTAGAACGAAATATGATCCTACTTATGCTACTTCACCTATCTTTATTACTGATAATGTCGGGGATATACCCCGTGGTATGACCCGGCCGGAATCATGACCCGCCCGGGCTTGGCGACTCACCAGAGACCTGGCTGGAGCTTGGCGACGCACTGGCGATCCGCCTGGACATGGTGGTTCACATGTAACCCGCCGAGACATTGTGACTCACTGGAGACCCGATGGGCGGATCAGACGGACGACAAGGCCCAAGGCCCAGTGGGCCGGCTTATACTCTGGTGGGCCAGCTTAAGAGGAAAGGGATGACGAATATTTCCTTTACGAGGAAGCAAGACCCGGACTTGTATTCAACTTGTGAGAAAGGATTGACTAGTCCTAGTCCTACTAGGACTCCACATGTAACCCGCCCCTTCAACATATATAAGGAGGGGCAGGGCTCCCCAAAGAGGGACATAAAATAATCTTGAGGGCTAGACACAAAGAGCCGGCCTACCGGTGACTCCCTCATGATCATAATGAGACCTAGCCACAAACAGCATGTAGGGTTATTACCGGATGATGTTTCCCAGGGCCCGAAGCTGTCTAAACCCTTGTCTTGTGTTGCGTCTCTCAATTCCGCTCAACCCCTCTCAAGCTACCACATAGATGCGTTGGCCTCGCGACTATGTCCTGACACTAAGGACATCTGCCGTGACAATTCCACGACAGTTGGCGCCCACCGTGGGGCTTGCGCATGGTGATGTTAAGTTCTTGGAGGGATTTTTTTATCAGGGATCAAGGAGTTCGCAATCAGCCAAATCATGAAAAGCCGGTGCAGGAAGCTTTACTCTAGATCAAGAGGATGAGAGTTGCGGGTTACGCGCCGCTATGACTAGATAAGTCGCCAGATCAATTTGCATTGAACCGCTAGGAAATCGCCAAGGTTGACAGACCAATCCATCAATTTTTGGAGTGTTGCGGCGCGTCGCCGAGACCGACTGGGATTCCATCAATTGCGCCAATCCGGTCGGCATGTCGGTTTACTCGGCGGCTGTTGGAATCTTTTCTCTGCACCTAGCGCTCAAGTCCCAAAGGCTACTAGACAGATCTGCTTCGTTCGTGTACTGCATATAGTGTCACGCGTGTTTGACCTAGAAACTTCATGCGTGATTCACCTTTACCTAACCGCAGCCGCGGGCCAAAGGCGGCCGCAATATTCATTGCTATTCCAGTTTGATGGACTGTGTCCCACGTAAAGATCAAAGATCCTACTACTTGGTCTACTAGTACTATACTTCTAGTGCACGGCTGATATCATGATTGAGTTCTCTAATCATTGACAACTAGTATTCTGTTTGTCATGTGAAGGCCGGATAAGCTACTCTGACCGCTACAACTACCAAAGGAAGCTATACTACAAAACAAAGATGATAGTGATGTGGTCAACTGCTTTTCCACCAAATAAAAAAAAGGGCATGCAGTCGGCACAAGTTCCTAGGCCAATTATTGCAAAAAAGGTTCGTCTCACGTGAAAGACTAGGCTGATTCACTATTCCTCAAATTGCCAAAGCCATGATCGGTCTGCTCGCAAATATCAAGCTAAAAAAAAGAGGGACCGAGGCCATGACCCGGAAACGGATAAGCTACTGACTCGGAAGTGCGAGAGCCCTCGGGGCTGCCTTGAGCCGCCTCTGCTGCGTTGAGCTGTCCGTACCATTTTGAGTCGTCGGTCTACCTGAGCCTCCTTTGCTATTTTGAACGGATCATTTATCATTCGAACAAATCAGGTGATATCTATCTAAGTTTATTTTATGAGCTTAGTATTGTTTTCGTCAGAGAACAATCATTTTGGCCTGTAATATTTTTTATGCAGGATGACTATTAAAGGAAAAAGGAGTGGTGTTATACCACGGATGCACGTTCGGCTGTGTCACGTGGCTCCATGGGCACGAGTGTCGCGGTCCAGTTTACATAAAAACACACCAGCTGACTCGCCCGTCCGCACTACCTCACAACGCCATGGACGACTCGCCCGTCTGCCCTCGCGGCCGGTTCATGTGTCCGCGCCAGCTTGCAACATGGAGGACAACTCGCTCGTCCGCGACGGGTTACAACACTATGGGCGACTTACCTGTCCGACCCCGTGGCCTACTCTCCCGTCCACGCTGGTTTACAATGCCACGGCCGACTCATCTGTTGTCCGGACGAATCAGGTGATATCCTTCTAAATATAATTTTTGCACATATTCCTTTTGTCAAAAAACAATTACTCTGCCCTACGATGTTTTTTGATGCAGGACAATTGTTCACTGCATCAAAACGATGTGGTTGACCTGCCTATCCGTGCCAGTTTACAACATCGCGGCCGGTTCACCTATCTGAGCCTCCTCTGATGCTGAGGTCATCTTTACCGTCCGTTTCTTGCGGCCTGGTCTATATCAACACACCGGGCCGCACTTGTCTGGATGAGCTGTTTATTGAATATGAGCAAGTCACTACTTGGGAAGCCCGGTTTTTCTTCCAACAAATTGGAGGCAAATTATCATATATTATCAGCCGCCGTCTGCACTAGATGGTTCAATGGGCCGAATTGCTGACACGGCTCATACGGGATCATTTATAACCCACCGCAGTCACTTCAACCTTCTGTGGATTCACATCGCGTTATCAACGCCAATGATATACACCTTCTGCTATGGTCAAATATGGAGAATCTCAAGCCAACTCCTCGAGTCGTCTTGAGACTCGGGGGCTACAATGGTATGACTTGGCAAAATTAGCCGGTTTCAATAAATTCAAGAACTCCGGGTCATTGAAGGGAAAAATAACCCGGTCCCGGAGGCTACCGCCATATTGGTGAAAACTTAAAAGGCCGTCAGAAAATTTCTAGCTCAAGATAAAGATTCCGGTTCAAAATCCGGCTCAAGAGACATCTCTCTTCCGCAAAGCTTTGAAGCTCTCAAATCCAGTTCAAACATCCGGCTCAAGGTAAAGTTGTCTCTTACAAAACTTTTTCTCAAAACCGGTTCAAACATCCGGCTCAAGGACAATCTGTCTCCCACAAGGTTTTGAAGCTTTCAAATCCGGTTTAAAGTTCCGGTTCAAGTAGAATTAATCTCCCGCAAGATTCGAGTTCTCAGAAAAATTAAAGGTTGCCAAAGAGAACTTGCTGCCATGATGCGCAGTTCAAATATGAGTATCCTGCCTTACGGCTTACCTTATTATGGTCACTTGGGGGCTTCCTGCTCATCGAGCATAGCTGTCGGTACCCTTTTGATCGGCACGATGCCAAAACTTATATGGTCACTTGGGGGCTTCCTGTTCAAACATAGGTCGTATTCGAACCAAAGAGAACATAGCTATCGTAACCCTTTTGATCGGCGCAAAGCCAAACTCACTAGGGGGCTTCTTGATCGTATCCGAATCATAGCTTAACCCCTTTTGGTTCCGACTTGGATCGTATTTGAATCAGGGTCGTTAAAAACCTCTCAAGGTCATTTGGGGGCTTCCTGTTCAAACATAGGTCGTATTCGAACCAAAGAGAACATAGCTATCGGTACCCTCTTGATCGGCACAACGCCAAAGCCACTGGGGGCTACATGATCATATTCAAATCCTAGATTAACCACTTTGGAATGATTTTCTGATCGTATTCGAATCAGAAACCTCGATTTTTATTTGGTTTAAGTTTTTGCAAACAATCTTTTGGGTTTTGATACTTTTTGCTCATATCTGAAGCATATATGTGTGGTTTCATTTAAACCTGGCTTGGCTTTGGACGATAAGTCGCCAGCATGTGACAATCATCATATATTTGGAAGTATTGGCTTCTAAAGATTGGGTTATCACCCTTACTGCACAGGTCATGTAAACCAACAGTACAAATTCAATATCACATTGGTTATATGTGGGATATTATGACCTGCCCTGCAGTAAACCGCCAAGGGATCTTGTGATTTACTTGTGTGCAGGATAAAGACTACATTTGGGTGGTTACCCGCCCTGGCTTTTAACGTTAAGTCGCCAGGGCATATGTTGTTTAAATTATGTGTAGGATTTACAGAGCTATGACTTACATAAATGATTAAGTTCCAGCCCATCATCAAAGATTGAAATTGGTGTCTCAAAAGGGTTATCAATTCTTGATTTTCTCAAAGGCTATAAGCCGCCGGGTTATAAAAATTCCGGCTTACAATGGAGGCATATTAAATCACCATCGGCCAAGAGCCGCCGGGTATTTAAACTCCGGATTTACTTGTCAACAGATAAGGTATTCAAAGTTGCTTTGGCGCAATTATTATTATTTTATCAATGGATATTATTTATTCTACAATGGAAAGAATAGTCCCGAGTTGCTGCAGGCTTACAACCCGGCACTTGGGGGCTACATTATTCAGTTTGAGATTATATCAAATATGCAAGTCCCATGTCACTGCCAGCATGCACCATGGCACTTGGGGGATAATGCAAAGACAATTTTACTGACCTTATTGAAGACCCAACTCATCACATCATAATGACCCGGCCCTTGGGGCTACCAATTGCTCCTGAAACAATTCAAGGTACACAAGTTTTATTCCATTATATTGAAGGGTCCACTGCTCAGTTGGTAAAGCACAAAGCTCTTAACCTTGTGGACGTGGGTTCAAGCCCCATGATGGGGGTTACATCATATGATGTTCTTTTCAAAAGAAGTATATATAAAGTCCCAGCTCAATATTTTCTTACTGAGTCGGCCCTTGGGGGCTACAAGTTGTTGTTCAAATCTATATGATCATAAAGTCCTTGCTCATTATTGCATAATGACCCGGCCCTTGGGGGCTACACTGGTTGTAGTTTTTTATGAGTATAAGGCAATTACAAGTCCCAGGTTGCTGCAAGCATGACAACCCGGGCACTTGGGGGACATATATGGAGTATTCGGTCTTTACTAGTGACTAAGATGAGCAACATGGATTTCTTCAAAGTGGCAGTATTTATATTGAAGCAAGTCTTAAGTCATCACTTTGTTTCTGCTCAAGACTTGGGGGCTACAGGTAATACGGATATAAGGGAGAAAAAACTTCAAATTCTCAGTTTTGAGTAAATCAGATTGACCCGGCGTCACCAATAACTATGACCCGGCGTCGGCAACAATTATGACCCGGTGCTATCAATATTTACAAACTGGATATTTTGGCAATGATAAACCGGCAAGTTCTACAAGCCGGTTGAAAGTCAGATGAGTTTTTTCAAGACCAATATTTTTTAAACCGGCACTTTGGAAGCCGATTCAAGTGGATTATTTATTACAATATTACTCTATAAGATACCAATGTCCGCAAATTGGCTCTGAAGTTTGCCTATTGACCCGGATTTCTCAAAAGAAGTATCTGAATTTTTGCATTGGCAAGGTTTGGACATATCTGTTAAAAGAGATTTGCTATAAGATCTTTGAGTATGCATCCAGGAGGAAATGACAAGGACTTAAAGATGATCAGGTGCCGGTTCAGGAAAATATTTAACCCAGAGCAAAACTTATCAAGTTTGTTCTTGTGTTTATTTTATAGGATCAGTTTAACATGGATAAATCCAAATTAAACTGGGTGCTAATGTCGGGGATATACCCCACGGTATGACCCAGCCGGAATCATGACCCGGCCGGGCTTGGCGACTCACCAGAGACCTGGCTAGAGCTTGGCGACTCACTGGCGATCCGCCCGGACATGGCGGTTCACATGTAACCCGCCGGGACATTGTGACTCACTGGAGACCCGATGGGCGGATCATACGGACGACAAGGCCCAAGGCCCAGCGGGCCGGCTTATACTCTAGTGGGCCGGCTTAAGAGGAAAGGGATGATGAATATTTCCTTTACGAGGAAGCAAGACTCGGACTTGTATTCAACTTGTGAGAAAGGATAGACTAGTCCTAGTCCTACTAGGACTCCACATGTAACCTGCCCCTTCAACATATATAAGGAGGGGCAGGGCTCCCCAAAGAGGGACAGAAAATAATCTTGAGGGCTAGACACAAAGAGCCGGCCTACCGGCGACTCCCTCATGATCATAATGAGACCTAGCCACAAACAGCATGTAGGGTTATTACCAGATGATGTCTCCCGGGGCCCAAAGCTGTCTAAACCCTTGTCTTGTGTTGCGTCTCTCGATTCCGCTCAACCCCTCTCAAGCTACCACATAGATGTGTTGGCCTCGCGACAAAGTCCTGACACTAAGGACATCTGCCGTGACAATCCCACGACAGATAAGGATTATGATTTCTCTGTTGATCCTGAGTTAATTACTCTAGTTGAATCTGATCCTTTCTATGGCTATGAATCTGAAGCTATTGTGGCACATCTTACTAAATTAAATGATATAGCTACCCTATTCACTAATGATGAGAAAACTCGCTACTATTATATCCTTAAATTATTTCTGTTCTTATTAAAGGGTGATGCTAAGATATGGTTTAATTCTCTTGATCCTGGTTGTGTGCGTGGTCCCCAGGATATGATTTACTACTTCTCTGCTAAATATTTCCCCGCTCATAAGAAAGAATCTGCTTTAAGGAAGATATATAATTTTGTGCAAATTAAGAAGAGAGTCTCCCACAAGCTTGGGGGAGGCTTCTCCAATTACTTGATGCTTTGCCTAATCATCCTCTCAAGAAGAATGAAATACTTGATATCTTTTATAATGGACTAACCGATGCTTCCAGAGACCACCTGGATAGTTGTGCTGGTTGTGTTTTCAGGGAAAGAACTGTTGATCAAGCTGAAATTCTATTGAATAATATGTTGACCAATGAAAATAATTGGACACTTCCTGAACCAACTCCTAAGCCAACTCCGAAGAAAAGGGGTATTCTATTTCTCAGTCCTGAAGATATGCAAGAGGCAAAGAAATCAATGAAAGAAAAAGGTATAAAAGCTGAAGATGTTAAGAATTTACATCCTGTTGAAGAAATACATGGTCTTAATTCATCACCTATTGAAGAAACACACGGTCTTGATAACCCGACACAGGCAGTAAAGGTAAATTCTCTCTATAGATATGATAAAGCTGAAATCCCTCCTGCTAAGTTTGCTAGCCAATGTTTGGATGAATTTGATAACTTTATGGTTAAGCCAGAAGATTTTAATGCTTATGTTGGTAGACAATTGAAACACAATGCTTATATGATTGGACACTTGAGTGATTATATGGCTAATGTTAAAGGTGAACTTAAACTTCTTAGTAAACATGCTTCTATGGTTACCACTCAAGTAGAACAAGTACTTAAAGCTCAGAATGATTTGCTCAATGAATTTAATAGTAAAAATAATGACTTTGATGTTAGAGTTGCAACTAGAGGAGGTAAAGTGACTCGGGAGCCTTTGTATCCTAAGGGCCACCCTAAGAGAATTGAGCAAGATTCTTAGAGAATTAATATTGATGCACCTAGTCCTTCTAAAAGGAAGAAAAAGAAAAATGATAGGACTTTGCATGCTTCTAGTGAACCTGTTGTAGACATTCCTGAGAATCCCAATGATATTTCTATTTTTGATGCTGAAAAACAAGCTGGTAATGAACATGGACGTTAATGATGATATTCATATTGATGCTCAACCTAGTAATGACAATGATGTAGCAATTGAACCTGCTGTTGATCTTGATAACCCACAATCAAAGAATCAATGTTATGATAAGAGAGACTTTGTTGCTAGGAGGCACGGCAAGGAAAGAGAACCATGGGTTCAGAAACCCATGCCTTTTCCTCCTAAGCCATCCAAGAAACAGGATGATGAGGATTTTGAGTGCTTTGCTGAAATGATTAGACCTATATTTTTTGCGTATGCATTTGACTCATATGCTTAAAATGAATCCTTATGCTAAGTACATGAAGGATATTGTTACTAATAAAAGAAAGATACCGGAAGCTGAAATTTCCACCATGCTTGCTAATTATACCTTTAAGGGTGGAATACCAAAGAAACTTGGAGATCCCAGAGTACCAACTATACCATGTTCCATTAAAAGAAACTATGTTAAAACTGCTTTATGTGATCTTGGAGCCGGTGTTAGTATTATGCCTCTCTCTTTATATCATAGACTTGAATTGAATAAGTTGACACGTACTGAAATATCTTTGCAAATGGCTGATAAATCAACTGTTATACATTTGTGAGGATGTGCCTATTGTGGTTGTAAACATTACTATTTTAACGGTCTTTTTTATTCTTGATATTCCCGAGGACGATAGTATGTCTATTATTCTTGGAGGACCCTTTTTGAATACTGCAGGGGCTGTTATTGATTGCACCAAAGGCAATGTCACTTTTCATGTTAATGGTAATGAGCATACGGTACACTTTCCGAGGAAACAACCTCAAGTCCACATTATCAATTCTATTGGAAAAATTCCAACTATTACTATTGGAGGTTTTGAATTTCCTCTTCCTACTGTCAAGAAGAAATATGATATTCTTATTGTTGGGGACATGCATATCCCCGTTGAGGTAACATAGTGTTATTCGAAATTTCTCCGGTTCCATGTTATTCAGAATGAGTTTGTTAACAAGACTTGATCAACCTTGTTAGTGGATTCCTTTTGATGAGTATGAGATGGATGAAGTTAGAAAACACAACTCTCTGTACCCTCTTTTTACTTTCTGTTATTTATATTAAATAAAGCAAAAATAGTATATTTTGTCTGTTTTCTGAGTTATCCATGTAATAAAAAACACCCCGAAAATAAAAGTTCTCCAAATGCCCTGAAAATTAAATATGATTTTTTCTATAATATTTGAGAATATCTGGCACTGAGAACACAGCAGGGGGAGCAAGCACCTAGCCATGAGGGTCCAGGGTGCGCACACCCCCCTGGGCGTGCCCCCTGCCTCGTGGGCCCGTGGTGGCTCCTCTCCACTTATTCCAGCTACCACACTCTCCTTCTTCCTTCCACAAAAATCACCAACCAGCTCAAACCCGAGTTCAAGCTCATCCTGCTGCCATTTTTGATCTCCTTTCTCAAAGCTCCATTCACAAAACTGCTTTGGGGGTTGTTCTTTGGTATGTGACTCCTCCAATGGTCCAATTAGTTTTTTCTCTAGTGCTTTATTCATTGCATATTTTTTGCTGCTTAGGTGACCCTATTCTTGAGCTTGCATGTCAAATTTATGTGGTCAAAAGTAGTTTTAATGCATGATATTGCCTCTAGGCACTTGTAGGAGTAGTTGCTATCAATATTGTTGAGTTTGGTTCACTTTTATTTTGAAGTTACTAAAAAATTCAGAAATTTTCCAAAGGAAGAAATATGCTTAGGAAAATGTACCAAGGTGGTTCTTCAAGGAAGCAAGGACCCAGGCCCGCAATACGCGATGTGGACGAGGAACCACCAAGAGATGCTCAAGTGCGGCCTTGTGAATGACCGTTAGAGGATTTCATGATTCTGTTGGGGATCATAGCAGAAATTTAAAATTTTCTATGCATCACCAACATCAATCTATGGAGTAATCTAGCAACGAGGGGAAGGAGAGTGCATCTACATACCCTTGTAGATCGCTAAGCGGAAGCGTTGCAAGAACACGGATGAAGGAGTCGTACTCGTAGCGATTCAGATCGCGGTTGATTCCGATCTAAGCGCCGAACCACGGCGCCTCCGCGTTCAACACACGTGCAGCCCGGTGACGTCTCCTACGCCTTGATCCAGCAAGGGGAGAAGGAGAGGTTTGGGGAAGACTCCATCCAGCAGCAGCACGACGGCGTGGTGGTGAAGGAGGAGCGTGGCAATCCTGCAGGGCTTCGCCAAGCACCGCGGGAGAAGAGGAGGACTTGGGAGAGGGGGAGGGCTGCGCCAGAACTTGGGTGCGGCTGCCCTCCCACCCCCCACATATATATAGGGGCAAGGGAGAGGGGGGTCGGGCCCCTCAGATCCAATCTGAGGAGGGGGCGGTGGCCAGGGGGGTTGCCTTGCCCCCCAAGGCAAGGGGGGCGCCCCCCCTTTAGGGTTCCCCCAAACCCTAGGCGCATGGGCCCTAGGGGGGAGGCGCCCAGCCCACTAAGGGGCTGGTCCCTCTCCACACACAGCCCATAGGGCCCTCCAGGGCAGGTGGACCCTCCCGGTGGACCCCCGGAACCCCTCCAGTGGTCCCGGTACAATACCGGTAACCCCCGAATTATTCCGGTGACCGTATGATGACTTCCCATATATAAATCTTTACCTCCGGACCATTCCGGAACTCCTCGTGACGTCCGGGATCTCATCCGGGACTCCGAACAACATTCGGTAACCACGTACATCTATTCCCTATAACCCTAGCGTCATCGAACCTTAAGTGTGTAGACCCTACGGGTTCGGGAGTCATGCAGACATGGCCGAGACAACTCTCCGGTCAATAACCAACAGCGGGATCTGGATACCCATGTTGGCTCCCACATGCTCCACGATGATCTCATCGGATGAACCACGATGTCAAGGATTCAATCAATCCCGTATACAATTCCCTTTGTCTATCGGTACGATACTTGCCCGAGATTCGATCGTCGGTATCCCGATACCTTGTTCAATCTCGTTACCGGCAAGTCTCTTTACTCGTTCCGTAACACATCATCCCGTGATCAACTCCTTGATCACATTGTGCACATTATGATGATGTCCTACCGAGTGGGCCCAGAGATACCTCTCCGTTTACACGGAGTGACAAATCCCAGTCTCGATTCGTGCCAACCCAACAGACACTTTCGGAGATACCTGTAGTGTACCTTTATAGCCACCCAGTTACGTTGTGACGTTTGGCACACCCAAAGCACTCCTACGGTATCCGGGAGTTGCACAATCTCATGGTCTAAGGAAATGATACTTGACATTAGAAAAGCTTTAGCATACGAACTACACGATCTTTGTGCTAGGCTTAGGATTGGGTCTTGTCCATCACATCATTCTCCTAATGATGTGATCCCGTTATCAACGACATCCAATGTCCATGGTCAGGAAACCGTAACCATCTATTGATCAACGAGCTAGTCAACTAGAGGCTTACTAGGGACATGGTGTTGTCTATGTATCCACACATGTATCTGAGTTTCCTATCAATACAATTCTAGCATGGATAATAAACGATTATCATGAACAATGAAATATAATAATAACTAATTTATTATTGCCTCTAGGGCATATTTCCAACAGTCTCCCACTTGCACTAGAGTCAATAATCTAGTTCACATCGCCATGTGATTAACACTCACAGGTCACATCGCCATGTGACCAACATCCAAGAGTTTACTAGACTCAATAATCTAGTTCACATCACTATGTGATTAACACTCAATGAGTTCTGGGTTTGATCATGTTATGCTTGTGAGAGAGGTTGTAGTCAACGGGTCTTGCCATATTCAGATCCCTATGTATTTCGCAAAACTTTATGTCATATCGTAGATGCTGCTACCACGTTCCACTTGGAGCTATTCCAAATTGTTGCTCCATTATACGTATCCGGTATCTCTACTCAGAGCTATCCGGATAGGTGTTAAGCTTGCATCGACGTAACTCTTTACGTCGAACTCTTTATCACCTCCATAACCGAGAAACATTTCCTTATTCCTCTAAGGACAATTTTGACCGCTATCTGGTGATCCACTCCTAGATCACCTTTGTACCCTCTTGCCAGACATGTGGCAAGGCACACATCAGGTGCGGTACTCAGCATGGCATACCGTATAGAGCCTATGACAAGAGCATAGGGGACGACCTTCGTCCTTCCTCTTTCTTCTGCCGTGGTCAATCTTTGAGTCTTACTCAACTTCACACCTTACAACTCAGGTAAGAACCCCTTCTTTGACTGATCTATTTGAACTCCTTCAAAAACATGTCAAGTTGTGCGTTCTTTGAAAGTATCATCAGGCGTTTTGATCTATCTCTATAGATCTTGATGCCCAATATGTAAGCAGCTTTATCCAGGTCTTCCTTTGAAAAACACTCTTCAAACAACCGTTTATGCTTTCCAGAAATTCTACATTATTTCGGATCAACAATATGTCATCCACATATACTTATCAGAAATGTTGTAGTGCTCCCACTCACTTTCTTGTAAATACAAGTTTCTAGCAAACATTGTATAAACCTAAAAGCTTTGATCACTCCATCAAAGCATATATTCCGATTCCGAGATGCTTGCTCTAGTCCATAGAAGGATTGCTGGAGCCAGCATACCTTTTAGCATCCTTAGGATCGACAAAACCTTTTATTGTATCACATACAACTTTTCTTACGAAAACTGGTAAGAAAACTTGTTTTGACATCCATCTGTCAGATTTCATAATCGAAAAATACAGCTAATGCTAACATGATTCCGACGGACTTAAGCATCGCTACGGGTGAGAAATTCTCATCGTAGTCAACTCCTTGAACTTGTGAAAAGACTCTTTCCCACAAGTCGAGCTTCATAGACGGTAACATTACCGCCCACGTCCGTCTTCTTCTTAAAGATCCATTTATCTCAATGGCTTGCCGATCATCGGGCAAGTCCACCAAAGTCCATACTTTGTTCTGATAATGGATCCTATCTCGGATTTCATGGCTTCTAACCATTTGTCGGAATACGGGCCCACCATCGCTTCTCCATAGCTCGTAGGTTCATTGTTGTCTAACAACATGATATCTAAGACAGGATTACCATACCACTCAGGAGTAGTACATATCCTTGTCGACCTATGAGGTTCGATAGCAACTTGATCCGAAGCTTCATGATCACTATCATTAACTTCCTCTTCAACAGACGTAGGCGCCACAGAAAACATCTTTCTGTGTTGCATCACTCTCTGGTTGAAGTAAAGGTTCGACAACCTCATCAAGTTCTATCTTCCTCCCACTCAATTCTTTCGAGAGAAACTCCTTCTCGAGAAAGGACCCGTTCTTAGCGACAAACAATTTGCCCTCGGATCTGAGATAGAAGGTATACCCAACTGTCACCCTTGGGTATCCTATGAAGATGTGTTTGTCCGCTTTGGGTTCGAGCTTCTCCGGCTGAAGCCTTAAGCATCGCAGCCCCAAACATTAAGAAATGACAACTTTGGTTTCTTGCCAAACCAATGTTCATACGACGTCGTCTCAACGGACTTAGATGGTGTCCTATCTAAAGTGAATGCAGCTGTCTCTAACGCATAACCTCAAAATGAAAACGGTAGATTGGTAAGAGACATCATAGATCGCACCATATCTCATAGGGTTCGATTACGACGTCCTGGACACACCATTACCTTGTGGTGTTCCAGGTGGCTTCAACTGTGAAACAATTCCACAATGTCTTAAGTGATTGCCAAACTCATAACTCAGAAAATCCCCTTTTGATCAGATCGTAGGAACATGATCTTATTGTTATGATGATTCTTAACTTCACTCTGAAATCGCTTGAACTTTTCAAACGTTTCAGACTTGTGCTTCATTAAGTAAATATACCTATATCTACCCAAATCGTCAGTGAAGATGAGAAAATAGCGATATCCACCGCACGCTTCAATTCTCATTGGATCACACGCATCAGCATGTATGATTTCCAACAAGTCACTTGCCCGTTTCATTGTACCTGAAAACGGGGTCTTAGTCATCCTGCCCATGAGGCATGGCTCGCATGTGTCAAGCGATTCAAAATCAAGTGACTCCAAACATCCATCGACATGGAGTTTCTTCATGCATCTTACGCCAATATGACCTAAGCGGCAGTGCCACGAGAAAGTGGTACTATCATTATTAACTCTACATCTTTTGGCGTGAACATGTGTATTACCACGACCGAGATTCAATGAACCATTCACATAGGGTGCATGACCATGAAAGGTATTATTCATGTAAACAGAATAACCATTATTCTCTAACTTAAATGAATAACCGTATTGCAATGAACATGATCTAATCATATTCATGCTCAACGTAGACACCTGATAACATTTATCTAGGTTCAATACTAATCCCGAAGGCAGATGGAGCGTGCGATGGTGATCTCATCAACTTTGGAAACACTTCCAACACACATCGTCACCTCGCCCTTAGCCAGTCTCCGTTTAGTCCGTAGCTTTTGCTTCAAGTCACCAATAATAGCAACTGAACCGGTATCCAATACCCAGGTGCTACCAGGAGTACTAGTGAGGTACACATTAATAACACGTATATACTTTGTTGAAGTTGCCAGCCTTCTTATCTACCATGCATTTGGGGTAATTCCGCTACCAGTGACCGTTCCCCTTACAATAGAAGCACTTAGTCTCGGGTTTGGGTTCAACCTTGGGTTCCTTCACTGGAGCGGCAACTGGTTTGCCATCCATGAAGTTTCCCTTCTAGCCCTTGCCCTTCTTGAAACCAGTGGTCTTGTTAAACCATCAACACTTGATGCTCCTTCTTGATTTCTACCTTTTGCGGTCTTAAGCACCGCGAACAGCTCCGGGATCAACTCCATCCCTTGCATGTCATAGTTCATCACGAAGATCTAGTAGCTTAGTGATAGTGGCTAGAGAACTCTATCAATCACTATCTTATCTGGAAGTTTAACTCCCACTTGATTTAAGTGATTGTAGCACCCAGACATTCTGAGCACATGCTCACTAGCTGAGCTATTCTCCTCCATCTTGTTGGCAAAAGAACTTGTCAGAGGTCTCACACCTCTCAACACGGGCATGAGCCTGAAATCCCAATTTCAGCTCTTGGAACATCTCATATGTTCTATGGCGTTCAAAACGTCATTGGAATCCCGATTCTAAGCCGTAAAGTATGGTGCACTAAACTATCAAGTAGTCATCAGGATGTGTCTGTCAGGTGTTCACAACATCCACAGACGACGTTGTAGGGGTTTGCACATCGAGCGGTGCATCAAAGACGTAAGCCTTCTGTGTAGCAGTGAGGACACTCCTCGGACTACGGACCTAGTCCGCATCATTGCTTACAATATCTTTCAACTTAATCTTTCTCTAGGAACGTATTGAAACAGGGAGCTACAACGTGAGCTATTTATCTACAACATATTTGCAAAGACAATTTAGACTATGTTCATGATAATTGAGTTCATCTAATCAAATTATTTAATGAACTCCCACTCAGATAGACATCCCTCTAGTCATCTAAGTGAAACATGATCCGAATCGACTAGGCCGTGTCCGATCATCACGTGAGACGGACTAGTCATCAACGGTGAACATCTCATGTTGATCGTATCTTCTATACGACTCATGTTCGACCTTTCGGTCTTCCGTGTTCCGAGGCCATGTCTGTACATGCTAGGCTCGTCAAGTCAACCTAAGTGTTTCGCATGTGTCCCGAGGCCATGTCTGTACATGCTAGGCTCGTCAACACCCGTTGTATTCGAACGTTAGAATCTATCACACCCGATCATCACGTGGTGCTTCGAAACAACGAACCTTCGCAACGGTGCACAGTTAGGGGGAACACTTTTCTTGAAATTTTAGTGAGGGATCATCTTATTTAAGCTACCGTCGTTCTAAGCAAATAAGATGTAAAACATGATAAACATCACATGCAATCAAATAGTGACATGATATGGCCAATATCATTTTGCTCCTTTTGATCTCCATCTTCGGGGCTCCATGATCATCGTTGTCACCGGCATGACACCATGATCTCCATCATCGTGTCTTCTTGAAGTTGTCTCGTCATCTATTACTTCTACTACTATGGCTAACGCTTTAGCAATAAAGTAAAGTAATTACATGACGTTTATGTTGACACGCAGGTCATAAATAAATTAAGACAACTCCTATGGCTCCTGCCGGTTGTCATACTCATCGACATGCAAGTCGTGATTCCTATTACAAGAACATGATCAATCTCATACATCACATATATCATTCATCACATCCTTTTGGCCATATCACATCACAAGGCATATGCTGCAAAAACAAGTTAGACGTCCTCTAATTGTTGTTGCAAGTTTTTACGTGGCTGCTATAGGTTTCTAGCAAGAACGTTTCTTACCTACGCCAAAACCACAACGTGATATGCCAATTTCTATTTACCCTTCATAAGGACCCTTTTCATCGAATCCGATCCGACTAAAGTGGGAGAGACAGACACCCGCTAGCCACCTTATGCAACTAGTGCATGTCAGTCGGTGGAACCAGTCTCACGTAAGAGTACGTGTAAGGTCGGTCCGGGCCGCTTCATCCCACGATGCCGCCGAATCAAGATAAGACTAGTAACGGCAAGTAAATTGACAAATCGACGCCCACAACAACTTTGTGTTCTACTCGTGCATAGAAACTACGCATAGACCTAGCTCATGATGCCACTGTTGGGGATCGTAGCAGAAATTTAAAATTTTCTACGCATCACCAAGATCAATCTATGGAGTAATCTAGCAACGAGGGGAAGGAGAGTGCATCTACATACCCTTGTAGATCGCTAAGCGGAAGCGTTGCAAGAACGCGGATGAAGGAGTCGTACTCGTAGCGATTCAGATCGCGGTTGATTCCGATCTAAGCGCCGAACCACGGCGCCTCCGTGTTCAACACACGTGCAGCCCGGTGACGTCTCCTACGCCTTGATCCAGCAAGGGGAGAAGGAGAGGTTGGGGAAGACTCCATCCAGCAGCAGCACGACGGCGTGGTGGTGAAGGAGGAGCGTGGCAATCCTGCAGGGCTTCGCCAAGCACCGCGGGAGAAGAGGAGGACTTGGGAGAGGGGGAGGGCTGCGCCAGAACTTGGGTGCGGCTGCCCTCCCACCCCCCACATATATATAGGGGCAAGGGAGAGGGGGGCCGGCCCCCTCAGATCCAATCTGAGGAGGGGGCGGCGGCCAGGGGGGTTGCCTTGCCCCCCAAGGCAAGGGGGCGCCCCCCTTTAGGGTTCCCCCAAACCCTAGGCGCATGGGCCCTAGGGGGGAGGTGCCCAGCCCACTAAGGGGCTGTTCCCTCTCCACGCACAGCCCATAGGGCCCTCCGGGGCAGGTGGACCCTCCTGGTGGACCCCCGGAACCCCTCCAGTGGTCCCGGTACAATACCGGTAACCCCCGAATTATTCCGGTGACCGTATGATGACTTCCCATATATAAATCTTTACCTCAGGACCATTCCGGAACTCCTCGTGACGTCCAGGATCTCATCTGGGACTCCGAACAACATTCGGTAACCACATATATCTATTCCCTATAACCCTAGCGTCATCGAACCTTAAGTGTGTAGACCCTACGGGTTCGGGAGTCATGCAGACATGGCCGAGACAACTCTCCGGTCAATAACCAACAGCGGGATCTGGATACCCATGTTGGCTCCCACATGCTCCACGATGATCTCATCGGATGAACCACGATGTCAAGGATTCAATCAATCCCGTATACAATTCCCTTTGTCTATCGGTACGATACTTGCCCGAGATTCGATCGTCGGTATCCCGATACCTTGTTCAATCTCGTTACCGGCAAGTCTCTTTACTCGTTCCGTAACACATCATCCCGTGATCAACTCCTTGATCACATTGTGCACATTATGATGATGTCCTACCGAGTGGGCCCAGAGATACCTCTCCGTTTACACGGAGTGACAAATCCCAGTCTCGATTCGTGCCAACCCAACAGACACTTTCGGAGATACCTGTAGTGTACCTTTATAGCCACCCAGTTACGTTGTGACGTTTGGCACACCCAAAGCACTCCTACGGTATCCGGGAGTTGCACAATCTCATGGTCTAAGGAAATGATACTTGACATTAGAAAAGCTTTAGCATACGAACTACACGATCTTTGTGCTAGGCTTAGGATTGGGTCTTGTCCATCACATCATTCTCCTAATGATGTGATCCCGTTATCAACGACATCCAATGTCCATGGTCAGGAAACCGTAACCATCTATTGATCAACGAGCTAGTCAACTAGAGGCTTACTAGGGACATGGTGTTGTCTATGTATCCACACATGTATCTGAGTTTCCTATCAATACAATTCTAGCATGGATAATAAACGATTATCATGAACAAGGAAATATAATAATTACCAATTTATTATTGCCTCTAGGGCATATTTCCAACAGACCCGAGCAGGAATTAAAGAGGAATTTGATGCATATGTGCGTAATGCTGATCTGGAGAGCTTCGAGGCAGATAAGTGCCGTCAATACCTCTATTTAACTGATTCATTTGTGAGAAGGTTTAAATTCTCATCATCACGCAATTCTTAAACTGTCTTGTTTGGTCTTTATGATAAATCTTATACCATGGACTTAGAAGATTTTAATACTGCTTGTAAAATCCCACAGTGGGGTGATGTTAGTGAACCTCGCAAATCTGAATTTAGATATTTTCTTGCTAGTATTACAGTGGGGGAATCTAGAGATGTAACACAAGCCACCATAGGGAGCATTCATTTTCCTGCTATACATTATTTTGCTCTCTTCATAGGTAGATGCATAAATGGTAAAGATGAAGCATGTCACATGTGTGTGCTTGATCTTAGCGTTCTCAGAAGCGCTGTTTTAGGAGATAAACAATACAATTTGGGGGCTATCGTTGCATGTAGGTTGCATAGTAATCGTATTCATGGAGATTTCTTTGGTGGAATTTATGCAACCCGTATAGCTAACTTTCTTGAGATACCCATACGTGGACATGATATTGAGTTGCCTCCTTCTTATCTAGATTATGATGCTATGGTCCGTCATTAGTTTGTTGAGAGGAACGATCAGTTCCTCCAGTACCGACTAATCTTTGATAGACGACACACCTATCACGTCGCTCTCCCTGCTCCTACTTTCTTTGACTTTTAGGCAAAAGGGAGATATGTTATAACTAGGGAGGAGGCGACCGAGTACGAGAGGAGGGCGGAGACAGCTTGCCTCCAAGCGGTAACTCATCAGGCAATTATCGCTGCATCTCAGTACGACCCCAGCTACAACTTTGGATATCCGCCAGGCCAGCTGTGGCCATAGACCAACTTAGGCCAAAAGCCTAAGCTTGGGGGAGTACGTATTTCTCACCAACATTACATTCATGTTCACACACTCATGCTAGTTGTCGGTGCTCATACTTTTTCATTGTAACATCCATGCTAGTTTATTTCCCTTCTTATGCTTTCTTCTTGTGTGTTTGATAAACCTTAAGAAAAAAAATTAGTTGTAGCTTTTAGTTAGTTTACTTTCCATGCCTGTAGTAGTAGTAATTAAAAAGAAAACCCAAAAAGATTTCTCGTTCTTCTTTTGCTTGTTGGGAGCTTTCCCGTGTAAATAGTTTTGTTTCTTTTCTTCCCTTTGGGGGTCGAGAGGAGAAGACCATAATGAAAATGTTGAGTGGCTCTTATATGCATTATTGTTGATCTAACAAAGAGCCCATGTTACCTTGTCTTCTCTCTTGAATTGAATGCTTGCAGATTCCAGCTTAGTCCAATGCACGTGCACTATTATTACTATCCACACTATTTGGTCGTGTAAGTGAAAGGCAATAATGATGATTATATGAGGAACTTATTGAGATAAGAAAAGCTGGTATGAACTCGACCTCTCTTGTTTTGTAAATATGATTAGTTCATCGTTCCTGATTCAACCTATTATGAATAAACATGTTTGCAATGACAATTAGAGATTGTAGTTGCTTATGCCATGCTTAATTAGCTAGGAGCTTATAATGGTTTACCTTGCGTGCCAATGTGCTATTAAAATGGTTGTGATGTGGTATGATAGGGTGGTATCCTCTTTTGAACGATTCGAGTGGCTTGACTTGGCACATGTTCATGCATGTAGTTGAAAAAAATCAACATAGCCTCTACGATATTTATGTTCATGGTGCATTATATCCTACTCATGCTTGCATTCGGTGTTGATTAATTTTAATGCATGTTCATGACTGTTGTCGCTCTCTAGCTGGTCGCTTCCCAGTCTTTTTCTAGCCTTCACTTGTACTAAGCGGGAATACTGCTTGTGCGTCCAATTCCATGAACCCCAAAGTTGTTCCATATGAGTCCACCATACCTACCTATATACGGTATCTACCTGTCGTTCCAAGTAAATTTGTATGTGCCAAACTCTGAACCTTCAAATAAACATTCTGTTTTGTATGCTCGAATAGCTCATGTATCAACTAGGGCTATCTATATCTTCCATGCTAGGCGGGTTATTCTCAAGAGGAGTGGACTCCGCTCCTCACTCACAAGAAAAGGGCTGGTCACCGGGATGCCCAGTCCCATGCTTTATGCAAATCAAATCAAAATAACTGCAAACAAAACTCCCCCGGGACTCTTGTTAGTTGGAGGCACTCGTTGTTTCGAGCAAGCCATGGATTGATGCTTGTTGGTGGAGGGGGAGTATAAACTTTACCATTCTGTTTGGGAACCGCCTATAATGTGTGTAGCATGGAAGATATCGAGATCTCCCGGTTGTTATGTTGACAATGAAAGTATACCGCTCAAAATATTATTCATATCTATTTCAAAACTGAGCTCTAGCACCTCTACAAATCCCTGCTTCCCTCTGCGAAGGGCCTATCTATTTACTTTTATGTTGAGTCACCATCCTCTTATTAAAAAGCACCAGTTGGAGAGCACCGCTGTCATTTGCATCCATTACTGTTAGTTTATATTGAGTATGACTTGACTGGATCTCTTTTACCATGAATTACAATGTCTAGTCAGTCCTTGATCTTTAAAGGTGCTCTGCATTTATGTTTTGCGGTCTCAGAAACGGCTAGCGAGATACCATCTTGTCATATCATATCATGATTATTTTGAGAAAGTGTTGTCATCAGAGATTTATTATTATTGCTCGCTAGTTGATTATGCCATTGATATGAGTAAACATGAGACCTAAGTGTTATCGTGAATATGGTTAGTTCATAATCTTTGCTGAAAACTTGAATGCTGGCTTTACATATTTACAACAACAAGAGCAAATAGAGTTTGTAAAAGTTTTTCTTTATCACTTTCAGTTTATCAACTGAATTGCTTGAGGACAAGCAAAGGTTTAAGCTTGGGGGAGTTGATACGTCTCCGTCGTATCTACTTTTCCAAACACTTTTGCCCTTGTTTTGGACTCTAACTTGCATGATTTGAATGGAACTAACCCGGACTGACGCTGTTTTTAGAAGAATTGTCATGGTGTTATTTTTGTGCAGAAATAAAAGTTCTCAGAATGACCTGAAAAATCAACAGAGAATTATTTTGGAATATATAAAAAATACTTGAAGAAAGATCCACATTAGGGGGCCCACCACCTGTCCACGAGGGTGGGGGCGCGCCCTACCCCCTGGGCGCGCCCCCTGCCTCATGGGCCCCCTGACGCTCCACCGACCTTAACCTTGACTCCGTATATTCACTTTTGGGGAGAGAAAAAATCAAAGAGAAGGATTAATCATGTTTTACAATACGAAGCCGCCGCCAAGCCCTAAACTCTCTCTGGAGGGCTGATCTGGAGTCTGTTCGGGGCTCTGGAGAGGGGAATCCGTCGCCATCGTCATCATCAACCTTCCTCCATCACCAATTTCATGATGCTCACCGCCGTGCGTGAGTAATTCCATCGTAGGCTTGCTGGACGGTGATGGGTTAGATGAGATTTATCATGTAATCGAGTTAGTTTTGTTAGGGTTTGATCCCTAGTATCCACTATGTTCCGAGATTGATGTTGCTATGACTTTGCTATGCTTAATGCTTGTCACTAGGGCCCGAGTGCCATGATTTCATATCTAAACCTATTATGTTTTCATCAATATATGAGAGTCTTGATCCTATCTTTCAAGTCTATAGTCACCTAGTATTTGTTATGATCCGTTAACCCCGAAGTGACAATAATCGGGATACTTACCGGTGATGACCGTAGTTTGAGGAGTTCATGTACTCACTATGTGTTAATGTTATGGTCCAGTACTCTATTAAAAGGAGGCCTTAATATCCCTTAGTTTCAATAGGACCCCGCTGCCACGGGAGGGTAGGACAAAAGATGTCATGCAAGTTCTTTTCCATAAGCACGTATGACTATATTCGGAATATATGCCTACATTACATTGATTAACTGGAGCTAGTTCTGTGTCACCCTAGGTCATGACTATTACATGATCGATCGCATCCGGCATAATTCTCCATCACCGATCCAATGCCTACAAGCTTTCCATATATTGTTCTTCGCTTATTTACTTTTCCGTTGCTATTGTTACAATCACTAGAAAACCCAAAAATATTACTTTTGCTACCGTTACCTTTTGCCACCGTTACTACTACTATCATATTACTTTGCTACTAAATACCTTGTTGCGGATATTAAGTTTCCAGGTGTGGTTGAATTGACAACTCAGCTGCTAATACCTGAGAATATTCTTTGGCTCCCCTTGGGTCAAATCAATAAATTTGGGTTGAATACTCTACCCTCGAAAACTATTGCAATCCCCTATACTTGTGGGTTATCAAGGGGACTCCAATTAGGATTGGGAATCCTAGTTGGACTCCCCCCATAGGTGCACTCCTCCTAGGCCGGCCTCCTCCTCCTCCCTCCTTTATATACGTGGGCAGGGGGCACCCCAAGGCACTCCAAGATTTGTCTTAGCCATGTGTGGTGCCCCCTCCACAGTTACACATCTCGATCATATCGTCGTAGTGCTTAGGCGAAGCCCTGCGCCGGTAACTTCATCATCACTGTCGCCATGCCGTCGTGCTGACGGAACTCTCCTTTGGCCTCAACTGGATCAAGAGACCGAGGGACGTCATCGAGCTGAACGTGTGCTAAACGCGGAGGTGTCGTGTGTTCGGTACTTGGATCGGTTGGATCGCAAAGACGTTCGACTACATCAACCGCATTACTAAACTCTTCCGCTTTCGGTCTACGAGGGTACATAGACACACTCTCCCCTCTCGTTGTTATGCATGTCCTAGATAGATCTTGCATGATCGTAGGAATTTTTTTGAAATACTGCGTTCCCCAACACATTTTGGGATTATGCATTAGAGACATCTGTATTCACTTTAAATAGGGCACCGTCTAAATACGTTGAGACGACACCATATGAAATGTGGTTTGGCAAGAAACCTAAGTTGTCGTTTCTTAAAGTTTGGGGTTGTGATGCTTATGTGGAAAAGCTTCAACCTGATAAGCTCGAACCCAAATCGGAGAAGTGCGTCTTCATAGGATACCCAAAACAAACTATTGGGTACACCTTCTATCACAGATCCGAAGGCAAGACTTTTGTTGCTAAGAATGAATCCTTTCTGGAGAAGGAGTTTCTCTCAAAAGAAGTCAATGGGAGGAAAGTAGAACTTGATGAGGTAATTGTACCTTCTCTCGAATTGTACCGTTCCCGTGATGCCTACACCAACTAGAGAGGAAGCTAATGATAATGGTCATGAAACTTCGGATCATGTTACTACCGAACCTCGTAGGTCAACCAGAGCATGTTCCGCACCAGAGTGGTATGGTGATCCTGTTCTGAAAGTCATGTTACTAGACCATGACGAACCTACGAACTATGAGGAAGCGATGATGAGCCCAGATTCCACAAAATGTCTTGAGGCCACGAAGATAGGATCCATGTATGAGAACAAAGTATGGACTTTGGTTGACTTGCCCGATGATCGGCAAGCCATAGAGAATAAATGGATATTTAAGAAGAAGACTGACCCTGATGGTAATGTTACTATCTACAAAGCTCGACTTGTCTCAAAATGTTTTCGACAAGTTCAAGGGGTTGACTACGATGAGACTTTCTCACCCATAGCGATGCTTAAGTCTGTCTGAATCATGTTAGCAATTGCCGCATTTTATGATTATGAAATCTGGCAAATGGACGTCTGATGACCCACAAGTATAGGGGATCAATTGTAGCTCTTTTCGATAAGTAAGAGTGTCGAACCCAACAAGGAGCAGAAGGAAATGACAAGTATTTTTCAGTAAGGTGATGTCTGCAAGTGCTGAAATTGTAAGTAACGAGTAGTTTGATAGCAAGATAATTTGTAACGAGAAAGTAACGATAATAGTGACAAGTATGCAGCAGGGTAGACCAGTCCTTTTTAGGAAAATGACAGGCCAAAACGGTCTCTTATAATAAGCAAAGTGTTCCTGAGGGTACACGGGAATTTCATCTAGTCACTTTCATCATGTTGGTTTGATTTGTGTTCGCTACTTTGATAATTTGATATGTGGGTGGACCGTGCTTAGGTGTTGTTCTTACTTGAACAAGCCTCCTACTTATGATTAACCCTCCCGCAAGCATCCGCAACTACGAGAAAAGTATTAAGAATAAATTCAAACCATAGCATTAAACTCTAGGATCCAATCGGTCCCTTATGGAATAGTGCATAAACTGGGGTTTAAGTTTCTGTCACTCTCGTAACCCACCATCTATTTACTATTCCACAATGCATTCCCTTAGGCCCAAATATGGTGAAGTGTCATGTAGTCGATGTTCACATGACACCACTAAGGGAATCACAACATACATACTATCAAAACATCGAACACATATCAAATTCACATGATTACTTGCAACATGATTTCTCCCGTGACCTCAAGAACAAAAGTAACTACTCACAAATAATAATCATGCTCAAGATCAGAGGGGTATTAAATAGCATATTTAATCTGAACATATAATCTTCCACCAAATAAACCATATAGTAATCAACTACAAGATGTAATCAACACTACTAGTCACCCCCTAGCAACAATCTATAGTTCCGGTAACAAGATTGCATACAAGAGATGAACTAGGGTTTGAGATGAGATGGTGCTGGTGAAGATGTTGAAGGAGATTGCCCTCCCCAAGATGGGAGAGTTGTTGGTGATGATGATGACAATGATTTCCCCTCCGGGAGGGAAGTTCCCCCGGCAGAATCGCTGCGCCGGAGGGCAAAAGTGCCCCTGCCCAAGTTCCGCCTCGAGGCGGTGGCGCTTCGTCCTGAAATTCCTCCCCTTATTTTTTTCTAGGTTAAAACCACTTATATACCAAAAGATGGGCACCGGAGGTGGGCCGAGGAGGCCACAACCCACCAGCGCGCGCCAGGGGGCCTGGCGCGCCCAGGTGGGTTGTTCCCACCTAGTGGCCCCCTCTGGTGTTTATTGATTCCAACATTTCTTAAATAATCCATAAAAAATCTTTGTAAAGTTTCAGCTCATTTGGAGTTGTGCAGAATAGGTGGCCTGACGTAGCTTTTCTAGGTCCAGATTTCTAGCTCCCGGAATTCTCCCTCTTGGTGTGTTCCTTGCAAATTATGAGAGAAAAAGCATTAGAATTACTCCAAAAAGCATTATTATGGATAAAAACATTATAAATAACAGTAAGAAACCATGATGCAAAGTGGACATATCAACTCCCCCAAGCTTAGACCTCACTTGTCCTTAAGCGAAAACCGAAATCGAAAAACATGTCCACATGCTTTGAGAGAGAGGTGTCGATAAAAACAAAAAATGGACATAGAAGCATCATGTTGATTATTATAGCAACAACAAAATTAAACATAGGACTTTTATCATATACTTCTCATGAATAAGTAATAGTTGATCACACAATCGAAGTATAAAGCAAAAACTCTATTAGGAACCAAAAAACTATGTTCTCAGTCAAATTTGCAACTATAATTCATCATCTTTTCAGGAAGAGTCACGTGTTGGAGCCTTTAGGCAAGTCCACATACTCAACCATCATATAGTCTTCTATGATTGCTAACACTCACCTTGTACCCATGAGCAAAACATTTCAATCGGACACAAAGAAAGATAGGGGCTTATAGTTTCGCCTCCTAACATACTCACCTCAAGGGTGATGTCAACAATAATAACTCATGCTATCTATATTCAACTGGACATATGTGCCTAGATCTTTCCTCGCCACATGATGCTTGCCAAAAGAGAAAAATAAAAGGAATAGAGGGAAAAACTTTGACTCTTTGCATAAAAGTAAAAGATAGGCCCTTCGCAGAGGGAACCAGAGGTTGCCATGCGTTTATTTGTTTGTATGCTCAATCCCTTAGTGCAAGAGAACGCCACATTGTATTTCCCCTTAAGATGACAACCTTTATTATGCAATATGTCGCTTTTATTCTTAATCATCCAAGTTCGCACAACACTCAATTTTCTCTTACCCTAAATGATCTCACACTTTTAGAAGCAATTTTTATTGCTTTTTTGCACCGATGACAACTTACTTGAGGGATCTTGCTCAATCCCTAGGTAGGTATGGTGGAAACTTGTAAAAGATTTGGGTTTAAGGGTTTTTGGATGCACAAGTAGTATCCCTACTTAGTACAGAACTTTTGGCTAGCAAAGATAGGGGCAAGCATCGCATGTTAAAGGATCTATGACAATATGACTTCTATGTGAATATAAACAAACATGAACCATTAAGTTGTCTTCCTTGTCCAACATCAACAATTTTGGCATATAATATTTTGATGAGGGCTCACAATCACAAAAGATTTCTAGGACAGTATATCTATATGTGAATCTTCTCTTCCCTTATTAATTCTTTCATGACTTGTATCATTGACTAATGCTATGTTTGTCAATCTCTAATAAAATTTTCTACATATACTTTTCCTTATGTGGTGCCATCACCTACCATAGGATTAGTATATAATCTTTTCATTATTTATTTCCTTTCTCTTTTTCTTACTTTATTTCTTTTCTTTATTTGCAACATGAAAGTAAAGAGAGCAAAAACTAAAACTGACTTTATTCCATAACTTGCACACGATTACTATGATAGATCACTAAGCAAACTTTCAAATAAGAAAGGATCGAACTAAACTTTCTTTCATCCAAAGAAAAAGAATGAACTAAGATAAGTAAAAGCAAAAATATAGTGGGATGATACGATACCAGGGCACCTCCCCCAAGCTTGGCGGAAGCCAAGGGGAGTGCCCATACCCAATACTCAATTCTCCTTTTGGTGGTGAAGGAGATGATGGTGGTGATGAAGGAGAAATCTTATCCTTGGAGAAGCTTGAAGAGGCCATGTTAGATGGAATCTGACAGAAAACAACAAGGAAAAAGAGAACAAAGGATTTCTCCGCGATATGGTGATCAACAGGTTCGGGAAGTATA
The DNA here is from genome assembly GCF_018294505.1 of Triticum aestivum. Taxonomy (NCBI): domain Eukaryota; kingdom Viridiplantae; phylum Streptophyta; class Magnoliopsida; order Poales; family Poaceae; genus Triticum; species Triticum aestivum. Next base: position 272,263,568 of record NC_057812.1, read on the forward strand.
TATAGGTTTTTTTCTTGCAGGACAAGCATATGGTAGAACAATGGAGTACGAGAGGTGTCCCAGGTGGGCACAACCCAACTGGGCACGCCCTGGTGTCTTGTGCCCACTAGGGGATGCTCCCTGGAAGTTTCTTTATTTCCAAAATTTTTAAATATTCCAAAACTAATAAAAATATTTTTGCAAATTTTTAGGAGTCCGTTTACTTACCGTATCACATACCTCCTTATTTTCACGATTCTGGAGTGTTCCGGAAGGACTCTTTTATGTGTTTTTAAGGTGTCAAAGTTTGGATAATATTACTTTCAACATTAATAAGCGTACCTGAGATATAATGCTTTACTCATTGCCCATTGACAACCTTCGGGTTAGTGCCTTCGAAATTATTTATTTTGATGGCTCCAGACCGGTAAACCTCCTCGATGACATAGGGGCCTTCCCATTTCGAGAGGAGCTTTCCTGCGAAAAATCTAAAACGAGAGTTGTACAAAAGAACATATTCTCCAACTTTAAACTCCCGCTTTTGGATTCTTTTGTCATGCCATCCTTTAACTTTTTCTTTGAATAACTTTGCATTTTCATAAGCTTGGGTTCTCCATTCATCTAATGAGCTTATATCAAATAATCTCTTTTCACCAGCAAGTTTGAAATCATAATTGAGTTCTTTAACTTCCCAATAAGCTTTATGTTCTAACTCAAGGGGTAAATGACAAGCTTTTCCATAAACCATTTTATAGGGATACATACCCATAGGATTTTTATAAGCTGTTCTATAAGCCCAAAGTGCATCATCTAATTTCTTAGACCAATTCTTCCTGGACCTATTAACAGTATTTTGCAAAATTAATTTTATTTCTCTATTGCTAAGTTCAACTTGACCACTAGATTGAGGATGATAGGGTGATGCAATTCTATGGTTAACATCATACTTAGCAAGCATTTTACGGAAAGCACCATGAATAAAGTGTGAACCACCATCAGTCATTAAATATCTAGGGACTCCAAACCTTGGGAAAATAACTTCCTCAAGCATTTTAATAGAGGTGTTGTGATCAGCACTACTAGTTGGAATATCTTCTACCCATTTAGTAACATAATCAACAGCAACCAAAATATGTGTATACCCATTAGAGGAAGGAAAAGGTCCCATGTAATCAAATCCCCAAACATCAAATGGTTCAACAGCAAGTGAATAATTCATAGGCATTTCTTGATGCTTACTGATATTATCTATTCTTTGACATCCATCACAAGATGAGACATACATACGAGCATCCTTGAAGAGAGTAGGCCAATAAAATCCAGACTATAATACCTTGTGAGCAGTTCTATCTCCAGCATGATGCCCTCCATAAGCCTCGGTGTGACATTTCCGTGGGATTTGTCCCTGTTCATTCTCATGTACACAACATCTAATAATACCATCTACTCCTTCTTTATAAAGATGTGGGTCATCCCAAAAGTAATGTCTTAAATCATAGAAGAATTTTTTCTTTTGTTGATATGTGAAGCTAGGTGGAAAATATTTAGCAACAATGTAATTAGCATAGTCAGCATACCAAGGAGTACATTAGCAACATTTATTGCAGCTAATTGCTCATCAGGAAAACTATGATCAATAGGAAGTGGGTCATCAAGCACATTTTCAAGCCTAGACAAGTTATCAGCTATGGGGTTCTCAGCTCTTTTTCTATCAATAATATGCAAATCAAATTCTTGTAACAAGAGAACCCAACGAATGAGTCTAGGTTTAGCATCTTTATTTTCCATAAGATATTTAATAGCAGCATGGTCTATGTGAACAGTTACTTTGGAATCAACAATATAAGGTCTAAACTTATCACAAGCAAACACCACTGCTAAGAATTCTTTTTTAGTAGTAGCATAATTTATTTGAGCATTGTCTAGAGTTTTACTAGCATAATGAATAGCATTCAATTTCTTATCAACTCTTTTGTTATGGCGCTGCTTGAAGGAGGGCGCAAGAAGGCCGGCCGGGGGCCTTTTGCCCACGGCCGGGCAAGATGGAAGGATTTCCTTCTTAATTCTTGCTTGATTAGATTGATACATCTCCTCTCTTTATATAGAGAGGTTTACTTGACTCCCAAGCAAGGCTTACTTGACCCCTAAGAAAGCGACTCTTATCTCTAATTAACCCTAAGACTAACGGGCCCATTAGGCTCATTACGTACTCTAACACTACACCCCACCTGGACATGCAGCTTGTCCTCAAGCTGCAGCCTAACCAACTTATAACCATGACTCGACGCAACCCAAACCTAACACCTAAAAACAAGCCTTTTACATCTCGGCTTGTTTTATTATTCTCAACCTAAAATGGACTGGGACAATTTATTTTGGACCTCTTAACAAAAAGTGGATACCATCCGCACGTCGGACGTGCACGTGTACAGCCATCTGGATCCCATGGACACCATCTAGACAAAAGGAGTGCATGTGAATGGCCACCTGGAAGTGGTCGCAAGAGTAACCAGCAGAGGCGCCCTTGCGGCGCCTGGTGACGAAATGCAGTGGTGCTACGTGGTGCGTTGTTGTCGGTGACACCATGCCTTCTTCCTGCCGGACGGCTGTTGGTCTGCACCGCACAGGGAAGAGTGGGGGGCTTGCGACGGAGAATGACGAGGAGGGGTGCGCCCCCCCAACCGCCAATGTCGCAGACTTGGAGGTCGCTCCCCGTGGGGAAAACAGCATGCCCGCTGCCCGTGGGGGAAACCGCATGCCCAAGATCCCCGGCGCAGCGGATGAGATCAAGGTCCTTTGCGGAGCGAAGGGCAACTTGGAGGAGCGGCAGCTGCAGACCACGCATCTCCCGCACACGCCGACGCGCTAGGAGGCCGCGCGCAGTAGCCTGCAGCCTCACCGCCGCCGACACATGGTGGGTAGCGATCCAAGACGGAAGCGGTGACGGCGATGGCGGGGACTGGACTTGGTGGAGCGGGACTCCCGCCGGCGCGGTCGATGCGGGGCCGGAGCAAACCGGCGGTGGCTGCGGCAGCGGTTGCGGCGGTGGCGCACCGGGCAGCGGCAGCGGCTGCTGCGGCGGAGCACCGGGCACGGCGGAGGCCGGCAGGAGCGGCGGCTGCCAGTGCAGCCAGGGCTGGGTGGTGATGGCGATGGATGGCAGCTGTAGTGGCCCGGCGAGTGCGGCGAAGGCCGCCTGGTGCGGCGACAGCCACGACAGCTAGGACGGGGCTATGGATGGCAGCTGCAGCGGCTGCTGCAGCAGCCCGGCGAGCACGGTGGGGGCCGCTTGGTGCGGCGGCTGCCACGGCAGCCACGGTGGCGCGATGGCGGTGATGGGCGGCACAGCCGGGTGCGGCCCATAGGACCCGGCCAAGAACAGGTGGATCTCCTGGGCCGCCTGTGTTAGGTCCCGCAGCGCCCCGGACACCTCCGGGGTGAGGACGACGGGGGCGGGCGCGACGGAGGATCCCGGCGCGGGCAGGAGCGGGGCGACGGTCGTGACCGATAGCGGAAGAGACGGGTTGGGCGGCGGTGAAGACATGATCGAACCGAAGCTAGCTGATACCAAATTGTTATGGCACTGCTAGAAGGAGGGCGCAAGAAGGCCGGCCGGGGGCCTTTTGCCCACGGCCGGGCAAGATGGGAGGATTTCCTTCTTAATTCTTGCTTGATTAGATTGATACATCTCCTCTCTTTATATAGAGAGGTTTACTTGACTCCCAAGCAAGGCTTACTTGACCCCTAAGAAAGCAACTCTTATCTCTAATTAACCCTAAGACTAACGGGCCCATTAGGCCCATTACGTACTCTAACATCTTTGTCCTAGAACAGCACCAACAGCATAATCACTAGCATCACACATAATTTTAAAAGGCAAGTTCCAATCAGGTGGTTGAACAATAGGTGCAGAAATTAAGGCTTTCTTGAGTGTTTAAAAGGCTTCAAGACAATCATCATCAAAAATAAAAGGAATATCCTTCTGCAAGAGACTAGTAAGAGACCTAGAAATTTTAGAGAAGTCTTTAATAAATCTCCTATAGAAACCAGCATGACCTAGGAAACTACAAATACCTTTGATGTCCTTGGGACATGGCGTTTTCTCAATAGCATCAACCTTAGCTTGATCCACTTCAATACCTCTTTCAGAAATTTTATGACCCAAGACAATGCCTTCATTAACCATAAAGCGGCATTGCTCCAAATTCAATACAAGGTTTGTTTGTTCACATCTCTGCAAAACTCGATCAAGATTGCTTAAACAATCATCAAAAGGGTTCCCATAAACAGAGAAGTCATCCATGAAAACCTCAACAATCTTTCCACATAAGTCAGAGAATATAGCAGTCATACATCTTTGAAAGGTAGCAGGTGCATTACATAAACCAAAAGGCATACGTCTATAAGAATAGGTTCCAAACGGACAAGTAAAAGTGGTCTTTTCATGATCAGGTCGAGAAACAGGTATTTGTGAAAAGCCAGAGTATCCATCTAGGAAGAAAAAGTGTGTGTGCTTAGATAATCTTTCAAGCATTTGATCAATAAAAGGCAAAGGGTAATGATCTTTTCTAGTTGCTTTATTTAATTTTCTTAAATCAATTACCATTCTATAGGTTGTAACAATTCTTTGTGGAATGAGTTCATTCTTATCATTAGGAACAACAGTAATACCTCATTTCTTAGGAACACAATGAACAGGGCTTACCCATCTACTATCAGCTATATGATAAATTATACCTGCTTCCAGAAGTTTTAATATTTCTGTTCTTACCACCTCTTTCATCTTCGGATTTAACCGATGTTGGTGATCAATAACTAGTTTAGCATCAGGTTCGATATTAATTTTGTGCTGACATAGAGTGGGACTAATGCCATTTAAATCATCAAGAGTATATCTGATACGTCTCCAACGTATCTATAATTTTGATTGTTCCATGTTGTTTTGTTATCAATCTTGGATGTTTTATAATAATTTTATAGTCATTTTATATCATTTTTTGTTACTAACCTATTAACATAGTGCCAAGTGCCAGTTGTTGTTTTGCCATGTTTTTTTACATCGCAGAAAATCAATACCAAACGGAGTCCAAATGCCACGAAACTTTACGGAGATTTTTTATGGACTAGAAGGAAGATGTTGGGCCCTGGTTGGACCTGGGGGGAGTCCCGAGGAGGGTACAACCCACCAGGGAATGCCAGGAGGCCCAGGCGCTCCCTGGTGGGTTGTGCCCACCTCGGGTGCCCCCGGACCGCCTTGATACGTCTCTAACGTATCTATAATTTTTGATTGTTCCATGCTATTATATTATCTGTTTTGGATGTTTAATGGGCTTTAATATGCACTTTTATATTATTTTTGGGACTAACCTATTAACCAGAGGCCCAGTGCTAGTTGCTGCCTTTTGCCTATTTCAGTGTTTCACAGAAAAGGAATGATCTTCACGAGGATCTTTTTTGGAACAAACGCAATCCAGGAGACTTGTAGTGGAGGTCAAGGAAGCAACGAGGCGGCCACAAGGTAGGGCGGTGTGCCCAGGGGGCAGGCGCGCCCCCACCCTCGTGGACCCCTCGTAGCTCCACCGACCTACTTCCTTCGCCTATATATATGCTTATACCCTGAAAACATCGAGGGGAGCCATGAAACCACTTTTCCGCTGCTGCAACCTTCTGTACCCGTGAGATCCCATCTGGGGACCTTTTCCGGCGATCTGCCGGAGGGGGGTTCGATCATGGAGGGCTTCTACATCAACACTATAGCCTCTCCGATGATGTGTGAGTAGTTTACCACAGACCTTCAGGTCCATAGTTATTAGCTAGATGGCTTCTTCTCTATCTTTAGATCTCAATATAAAGTTCTCCTTGATGTTCTTGGAGATCTATTCATGTAATTCTTTTTGCGGTGTGTTTGCCGAGATCCGATGAATTGTGGGTTTATGATCAAGTTTATCTATGAACAATATTTGATTATTCACTTAATTCTTATATGCATGATTTGATATCTTTGCAAGTCTCTTCGAATTATCAGTTTGGTTTGGCCTACTAGATTGATCTTTTTTGCAATGGGAGAAGTGCTTAGCTTTGGGTTCAATCTTGCGGTGTCCTTTCCCAGTGACAGCAGGGGCAGCAAGGCACATATTGTATTGTTACCATCGAGGATAAAAAGATGGGGTTTATATCATATTGCTTGAGTTTATCCCTCTACATCATGTCATCTTGCCTAATGCGTTACTATGTTCTTGTAAACTTAATACTCTAGATGCATGCTGGATAGCAGTCGATGTGTGGCGTAATAGTAGTAGATGCAGAATCGTTTCGGTCTACTTGACACGGACGTGATGCTTATGTTCATGATCATGCCTAGATATCATCATAACTATGCGATTTTCTATCAATTGCTCGGCAGTAATTTGTTCACCCACCATAATATATGGTATCATGAGAGAAGCCACTAGTGAAACCTATGGCCCCAGGGTCTACTTTACATCATATAAGTTTCTCATCTACAATTCTAGTTTACTATTTATTTTGCATTCTTTATTTTCCAATCTATACAACAAAAATACCAAAAATAATTATCTTATTATCTTTATCATATCTCACTTTTGCAAGTGGCCGTGAAGGGATTGACAACCCCTTTATCGCGTTGGTTGCAAGGTTCTTATTTGTTTGTGTAGGTACTAGGTGACTTGCGTGTAGTCTCCTACTGGATTGATACCTTGGTTCTCAAAAACTGAGCGAAATAGTTATGCTACTTTGCTGCATCACCCTTTCCTCTTAAAGGGAAAATCAACGCATGCTCAAGAGGTAGCAAGAAGGATTTCTGGCGCCGTTGCCGGGGAGGTTTACGCCAAGTCAAGTCACGATTTGATCTCCCGTCAACTTGCCAATTTCTGGCGCCATTGCCGGGGAGATCTACACTCAAGCCAAGACATACCAAGTACCCTTCACAAACTCTTATCCCTCGCATTAAATTATTTTCCATTTGCCTCTCGTTTTCCTCTCCCCCGCTTCACCATTGTCGTTTTATTCGCCTCTTTTCCATTCGCCCTTTTTCCGTTCGACTTCTTTCGCCTGCCTCTTGTGTGATCATGTGTTAGATCATTTGTTTACTGACATGGTTGTACACCAAGGTGTTTACATAATGTAGTGACCCGACCCAAAATCGGTCAAGTCTCTGTGTAGTTGTACCATCCCAGGATCATGCTGGCACACATAGTACATTGATGAAAAGATTCAAAGTTCAATCACACCTGAATTTATTACACGATTCTCATATCGAGTCTTTATTACAGTAGAATAAATTCAGCTGAAGGCCAACTCATGAGAAATAAACTAAATAAAGCTGCGGAAGCGTAGACGAGTAGCAAGTCCATCCGACTCCATAGGGCAATCGCCAAGCGTGGATCGTAGCCTCACTCCTGGTCGGAAAACTCCTCTGCAACATAAGACGTTGTAGCCGTGTAGGTCGGCATTTTGAATATGCTGGCAAGTCATAGAGAGAACAACCATAATAATGCTAACACTATATGCAATTTGGCTGTGGGGCTCTAAGTTTTATGTTTTTGCGAAAAAGCCAATTTTTCCCTATAACAAAGGACTTGCTTGCAATTACTACAAAATGTTGGTTGTTATTGAGATGGTTCCGCCAACCAATGTCTCATACCCAATTATTAAATAACCCCTCAATTAATTTATTAAATTCGGTGTTGAGATTTCTGAAATACTCCAATTTCCAGAGGCTCATTTGTCCGTAACCGGGGACACGGCTAATCGATTAGGTTGTTACTCTGCAGAGTCTTGTGCACTTTACCCGCAAGAATCGTTCCCTCCTTTATGTCCTCGCACTGCCTGGTGTTTGAAGACGGGATGAACGAAACAGGGTCTTCCGTAGAGTTTCTCTGGGCACTGCCGGTGCCCATCCATGTCCTACCGTTCTTCTACATCTGCTGGCACCGTCCGTCCAGAGTCACGCCTAAGGTCAACCCAGCCAGAGCCCATAATGGCTTGCGGCTGCACAGGTAAGCTTCCGGTCAAGGGGTATCCATCCGTCTCTTCGTGGCTGGGTGAAGCTTTCCGCAAGATGTCATGGCGCTTCTCCATGCATCCCGGCCATCCGCTGGTTTCTCCAGGGTGCCCGTCAACCGTCCTCCACCCAGTAGTGAATTTGAAGTCCATCTTGAGCTTGAAGTCATGGGGTTGTCATCATCTTGACTCTCACATCTCCCTTATGAATCACTCAACCAACCCCGTCTACGAGCATAGCAAAATAAACTACATCGTCCCGGGCAATGGTAACAAGGGGAATTGGGTTCATCCTACCTCATGATACTACTCAAGAACATAACTTAAAATTCTCCTACTGCATGCATGGTGGGGAGGAACAATTCTAATGCAACAAAATCATAGGTATTGCAAAAACATGATCAAATGACTTGCCTGGCTGACGGTCTTCAAACGCTAGTGACTCGAGATAGCAAGCTTCGCACTCCGGAAATTCTATCGAAGCAAACAATAATCATATAAGCATACAACCATACCATCACTTAACGTAACAACATGCTAACATAAATCACACAAAACAATCAAAACAAAAACCAAAGAAAACTCAAAGAACTCCAAGCCAACAACTAGCAAGAAAAAAATAAAAAAATAAACATTTTTTTCTGCAAATAAAAGTTCACCCTCTGTAACTACAGAAACTAACCTAAAATAAATTATAACATAGGTAAAATAAAAATTAAAAAAACTAGAACAGCCGAAAACCACAGCAAGCTAAAAAAACTAGAAAAGCTTGTTTTCGCATAAAAACTATTTTTAATAAAGACTATAAATGGCCAAATAAATTCCTACTGCTAGACAAGGTCAAAACAAAGCAGTGACAAAAAGAATCACTAAAATAAAATAATCCTAACTCAATTTATAGCAGAAAAACTAATCTGACTAAAACTAATATAAAACAATTTTTAAAAACCTAAACATGGCCGAATCTAATTTTCTACATCAACTATAGGAAATTTTCAAACTAGAGCAAAAAGAATCAACTAAAAATATTAAATAACTTAAAAGATATAGATTTTACAAAACTGAAACTATTCTGTTAAAAACAGAAACGAAAATTAAAAATAAAACACCTAGGCGCTAACGGGCCGAAATAGTGAGCGCTCTAAAACTAAACAGCGCCTAAGCGATTAATAGACCACTGCGTCCACGGGCTAACAGAAATAAACCGATCGGGCCGGTCCAACTAAACCACAACTTAAAATAAACCGATCTAACCGAAACTAAACCGGTCTACTAAAGAAAAACCAAACTCTTCGCGTGATCTAATCTAGTCCCTAGATTGGAAATCGGACGGTGGTGGGGAGTCCGGTGGCTTACAGCGGCGGTCGACGGCGAGGTGGGCTCGGGCGTTGGTGGCGGGGGTGCTCCGGTGGTCCGGGGCGGCGGCGGAGTCGTCGGGCGGGTGCGGCAGCTCGAGGGGAGCTCGGGGATGGAGTCAGTGGAGCTCGGGAACGACAGAGGCGAGTGGGACGAGCTCGGTGGGGCTCCTGGTGCTCTGCAACTCCGGCGGCGGGCGGTGATGCTCGGGGCGGCGGCTTCGGTCGTTCCTGGGCGATGAGAGGATGTCAAAGATGTGCGTAACGAAGAGGGGGTTCGGGTAAAGGTGCTTAGAGGGGCAGAGAGGGCTCACCGGCGTCGGGAGTGGCGACGAACCGAGGCGACGGCGGCGAGATGCGTTCGGCGAGGGCGTGGGCGGTGGTGGGTTTCGAGGTTAGGGTTTTAGGGGGTTCGAGGGAGGAAGGGCGTAGGTATTTATAGGACATCAACTTAGAGGAGGGGGCAGCTTCGGAGCGCGATCGCGGGAAGATCGGAACCGCGGCGGCGCTCGGGCGTGCTCTGGTTCGGTTTCGTGAGTGAGGGGTTGGGGATGAGGGCGGGCCCCGCGGGTTAGTGGGACAGAGAGGGAAGGGGGCGAGCGGGCGACCGAGGGGAGAGGGGAGAGGGCGCGGGTGCGCTGGCCTGCTGTTGGCTGGGCCGGCTCAGGTGTTGGCTGGGCCGGTTGGCCTGGCTCGCGCCTGGGTCTTTCCTCTTTTTTTTGAATTAAGGCAGAGAGAGAAACTAATATAAGCGAAAACTATAATATTTTTATATAGGACATATATATATTACTAAAATCAAAAAAAATAAATCCTACAACGTGAACATTTTTCCACAGGCAAAACAGAAACAAAAAAAATAAAAACATTTTTTGGAAACTCTGAATAAAATTCAAATTTGAATTCAAACCTTTTGGCAATATTTTCTTCTGACATTTTTGGAGTGTCATGTTAGCTCCTCTCATACTTTTTCTCAAGTATTTGTCAGGGATATTGAGGTAGATTTTCAAATGCCAAGTTGAATCCAAATTAAACCAAAACTCAAAAGCCTCTGAAAATTTCCAAATGCCACTCAATTCAAACAAAATGTATAGATGCTTAGCTAATAATTGTAAAACATTCCAAATTGAAAATTTGGGTTGTTACAAACCTACCCACCTTAAGATGAATCTCGCCCTCGAGATTCGGGTTGGCTAGCAAATAGGTGCGGGTGGTCTCGGCGGAGATCTTCTTCTCGCTCCCAGGTGGCTTCCTCCTCAGAATGATGATTCCACAGAACCTTGCAAAACATGATGATCTTGCTGCGGGTAACTCTGTTTGCAGTCTCGAGAATCCTAACGGGTTTCTCCTCATAAGTCAGATCACTGTCGAGCTGTATGGCCTCTAGGGGCATTGTGTCTCTCAAAGGAATATCGGCCATCTCAGCATGGCATTTCTTCAGCTAGGAAACATGGAAGACATCATGAACTCCTGACAATCCTTCCGGCAATTCCAGCTTGTATGCAACTTCTCCTCTGCGTTCGAGGATTTTGTAGGGGCCAATGAGCCTGGGTGCTAATTTTCCTTTAACACCAAATCTCTTGATTCCACGAAGTGGGGACACACAGAGATAGGCTCGGTCTCCAACTTCATACGTTACGTCCTTGCGTTTACTGTCGGCATAACTCTTCTGTCTCGACTGGGCTATCTTGAGTCTATCTCGAATCAGCTTGACCTTCTCTTCGGAGTCTTTGATAAGATCGGGACCAAAAAGCTTTCGGTCTCCAACACCATCCCACAGCAATGGTGTTCTACACCTCCTTCCGTATAGAGCTTCGGAAGGGGCCATCTTCAGACTGGTCTGATAGCTGTTGTTGTACGAGAACTCTGCGTATGGCAAATTGTCATCCCAGCTAGACCCATAGTCTAGCGCACAGGCTCTCAACATGTCCTCCAGAATCTGATTGACTCTTTCGGTCTGTCCATCTGTCTGCGGATGAAAAGTTGTACTAAACTCCAGCCTCGTACCCAAGGTTTCATGCAACTGATTCCAAAACTTTGAGGTAAATTGTGTTCCTCTATCTGACACGATACTCCTCGGAACTCCATGCAGACATACGATCCTGGTCATGTATATCTTGGCTAACTTAGGCTGGTATATGTAGTCTTCACGGGAATGAAATGAGCTACCTTGGTCAAGCGATCAACCACTACCCAGATAGAATCATAACCTGAACGGGTCCTGGGTAATCCTGTGATAAAATCCATTCCAAGTTTTTCCCATTTCCATTCGGGAATCGGCAGTGGTTGAAGTAACCCTGCCGGCTTCTGATGCTCAGCCTTTACTCGCTGACAAACATCGCATACTGCTATGTACTCGGCAATATCCTTCTTCATACCTGTCCACCAGAAACTTTCCTTCAAATCCAGATACATCTTGGTGTTGCCTGGGTGAATTGAGTACGGTGAATCATGGGCCTCCTGAAGAATTAACTTCCGGACCTCTGGGTCATTAGTCACATAGATACGATCCTCGAACCATAAAGTTCCGTGTTCATCCTTACGAAAACCTTTAGCCTTTCCGTTACTCATCTTTTCCTTTATCTCTGCAATTTCCTTGTCCGTCTTCTGCACTTCACGGATCTTTTTGGTCAGAGTGGACTGAATATCCAAGGTGGCGACAAATCCTCTTGGTACTATTTCCAATCGGAGATCTCTGAGATCGTCGGCTAAATTCTGAGGTAATCCTCCAGCTATGAGGGTGTTCACATGGCTTTTACGGCTCAAGGCATCTGCTACAACATTTGCTTTCCCTGGGTGATAATGCAATCTCATATCATAGTCCTTGATCAATTCAAGCCATCTCCTTTGTCTGAGGTTCAACTCCTTCTGCGTGAAAATGTACTTCAAGCTCTTATGATCCGTGTAAACATCACAACTATTTCCGACAAGGAAATGTCTCCACGTCTTGAGTGCGTGCACTACGGCTGCTAACTCCAAATCGTGTGTGGCATAATTCATCTCGTGAGGTCGTAGCTGTCTGGAGGTATAAGCTACAACTTTTCCTTCCTGCATGAGCACTCCTCCGAGCCCTTGACGAGAAGCGTCACAATACACCTGGTAATCCTTGTGTATGTCCGGCAAAATGAGTACTGGGGCTGTAACCAGACGTTTCTTCAACTCCTGAAAACTGGCTTCACAATCCTCGGTCCAAATGTACTTTGTTTCCTTCTTCAACAGCTCGGTCATGGGTTTAGCAATCTTGGAGAAATTCTCAATAAATCTCCGATAATATCCTGCGAGTCCGAGAAAACTGCGGATCTCCTTGACTGAGGTGGGGGATTGCCAGTTGGTGACCGATTCAACCTTGGCGGGGTCGACTGCTATTCCTTCTCCTGAAATAACGTGTCCGAGGAATCCGACTTCCTTCAACCAAAATTCACATTTGCTGAACTTGGCATATAACTGATGTTCTCGGAGTTTCTCCAGGACTAGACGCAGATGTTCCTTGTGCTCTTCCTCGCTCTTGGAGAAAACCAATATGTCATCGATGAACACCACGACAAACTTGTCCAGGTATTCCATAAATACCTTGTTCATCATGCTCATGAAATACGCAGGGGCATTAGTCAATCCGAATGACATGACGGTATACTCATATAAACCATACCTGGTGGTGAAGGCTGTTTTGGGTATATCCTGTTCACGAATCTTCAGCTGATGATACCCTGATCGAAGATCGATCTTAGAAAATACTTTGGCTCCGACTAGCTGATCAAATAAATCATTAATCATCGGTAGAGGGTACTTATTCTTGATGGTCACGTCGTTCAATGAACGATAATCTACAACCATTCTCAGGGTTCCATCCTTCTTCTCTACCAGAAGAACTGGGGCTCCCCAAGGTGATGAACTTGGGCGAATATATCCTTTCTCCAATAATTCCTTGATCTCCTACTTGATCTCTTCCAAATCATTCGGGGGCATCCGATAAGGTCTCTTGGATATTGGGGCTGTGCCAGGTAATAACTCGATCAAAAATTCTATTTCTCTATCCGGTGGCATTCCTGGTAATTCTTCCGGAAATACATCCAGAAAATCTTGTACTACAGGCACTTCCTCCTGAACCACTCCCGTGAGGGAATTCACCCGCTTCTTTATCGGTGTGCGTCTGGATACATACTTGATCCTCTTCTGCTCTGGGGTGGTGAGCAAAATCGTCTTGCGGGCACAGTCGATGTTCCCTTCAAACTTCGTCAACCAGTCCATGCCTAGGATCACGTCCAATCCCTGGGATTCTAAGACTATGAGGTCTATGGGAAAATCATGATTTCCGATGCTGAGGGTTGAATGACAGCCTAAGCCTGCCATCATCTCTCCTCCTGGAGAAGTGACTTGGATCGGGGTTCTAAGGGTCCTAGTGGCAACCCGTATTTTTCCACAACTACCCTTGATATGAATGAATGCGTTGCACCAGTATCAAAGAGTACCAATATTGGACGTGAATTTAATAAAAACTTACCAACCATAGTTTCTGGCTGATCATAGACGTCCTCCATGTCAATGTGATTCACCTGAGCACGAGGAAAAGGGTTGGGCTTCTTTGCTGAGCTTCCATTGCCGTTGCCATTCCCATTCCTCTGCTTGGCCTCTGGACAATCGGTGGCGTAGTGTCCTGTCTTCTGGCACTTGAAACAGGTGATATGACTCAGATCCTTCTGAGTCGGAGCAGGACGGTGTTGGTTGCCATTGCCTCCATTGCCTGACTTGGGGTTGTTGTCGTGGTTGCGATTGTTCCCATTCCCTCCATGGTTATGTCCTCCATGATTGTGTCCTCCATGGGTGTGATGGTTATGTCCTCCCGAGTATGGGGCATAGCGGGGCTTCTGCTGAGCTCCGGAGTTGTACTTTCCCTGGCTATATTTCCGCTTGCGGCTTTCAATCTGCTGCTGCTTGCCTTCAAGTATAGTGGCCTTGTCTACCAGCTCCTGGTAGTTGTTGAAGGTAGCCACCATTAGCTGCATTCCCAGCTCATCATTGAGTCCCTCAAGAAACTTCTCCTGTTTTGCAGCATCTGTGGCCACGTCATCTGGGGCATATCGAGATAACTTGTTGAACTCATCCACATACTGCCCCACAGTACGGTTCCCCTGGCGTAAGTTGTGGAACTCACGCTTCTTCAGACTCATGGCTCCAGCTGAGACATGCGCGGTGCGGAAAGCCCGTTGGAACTGATCCCATGTCATGGTGGCGACCGGATAAGTGGCGGTGTAGTTTTCCCACCAAGAGGCTGCAGGTCCATTCAGTTGATGTGCGGCAAAATGCACCTTCTCAGCATCTGTGCATCCAGCAGTTGTTAGATCCCTTCCGATCTTGCGGAGCCAATCATCAGCTACAATCGGCTCAGTGCTACTAGAGAACACCGGCGGATTCAGCCTTAGGAACTGGGTCAGGTTATCGACAGGGGGTGGTGGCGGTGGATGGTTGTTGTTGTTGCCTTGGTTTTGGATGAGCATTTGCATTAAGGCATTCTGCTGTTGAATCAGCTGGGTGAGCTCCGGCGGGAAAGTGAAACCGGGGTCACGTCTCGGAGGCATCTGGTGTTATGGAGTGGATGAGAAATTAGAATAGAACAAGGGTCTAATGAGAAAATAGCACTACCCAAATGAATGCACAAACACAATCACACCAATCATTTATTCATTCATCTCAAGCAAGGTTCAAACTCGGATTACAAGATCTCACGACTAATCGAAAATAACGGCCTAACTGATCGACGAAAATAAAAATAACATGGCGGTCGACTAAATGTCTTCATCAATTATCCCTGCGTCCTCTAGTGCATCGTCCTCTGGTGCGGCGTCTCCTCTTGCGGCTTCCTTCGGTGGAGCTCTCTTCATAATCCTGGTCATTGCTCACGAGAGGTCCATCATCTCCACTTGGGAAAAGGTCTTCTCCCAGATCCATCTTCTCCTCCAGTGTGGCAATATATTTCTTCCGGTCCTCGAGTCTTTCCATAAAATCCTTGACTTCATCCTCATGCTCATAGTGGGCTTCACGTGCTGCATCCTCTAGTTCAATTTCACGAAGATGCAACTTTTGGACCGTCTTCAAGCTCCTGCGCATCTGAATCTCTAGAGCCCTGATGTGAGCCTCCAAGTCTTGGACATATGAGCGGACGGAGTCGTCATCTATGGTGCGGATAATCTCTCCATCTGCAGTCCTGCGAGAAATCATGGTGTGGTCTGATCCAACAAGCTCGGTCCTGTATTCCTCCTAGATGCGTCCAAGTGCACTATGAACTGCTATGTCTCTCCCGAGTATCCAAGTGGGAGCAGTGAACTTGAAGTCAACGGGCGCTGAGAGGCTTCCAAAAGTTCTCCCTGGTATGTGCACCTTAATCCTATAACGACGGTCTTCTGGAAATGCCATGATAGGGGTCCCGGTGATAGATGGCAGAGCAATATTCAATTCCTTGGTGATCTGGACCAGCCTCCTGCCGAAAAGCATTGTCTCATCTGGCTGGCAAAACTCCGAGAGTAGAACTGGGATGAACTTGACGGCCATCTAGAATGTTGAAATCGGATAGAAGTCAGAAATGAACAGGGGAGTATTACGGAATGATAAGGACATAAAATAAAATAGTTTCTTCCTATGGCTTTTCGATCCTAGGGGTTACGTCCTACGGTCAGCATGTGCTCTGAATACCATCTCTGTAGCGACCCGACCCAAAATCGGTCAAGTCTTTGTGTAGCTGTACCATCCCAAGATCATGCTGGCAAACACAATACATTGATGAAAAGATTCAAAGTTCAATCACACCTGAATTTATTACACGATTCTCATATCGAGTCTTTATTACAGTAGAATAAATTCGGCCGAAGGCCAAATCATGAGAAATAAACTAAATAAAGTTGCGAAAGCGTAGACGAATAGCGAGTCCATCCGACTCCATAGGGCAATCGCCAAGTGTGGATTGTAGCCTCACTCCTGGTCGGAAAACTCCTCTGCAACATAAGACGTTGCAGCCGTGTAGGTCAGCATTTTGAATATGCTGGCAAGTCATAGAGAGAACAACAATAATAATGCTAACACTATATGCAATTTGGCTGTGGGGCTCTAAGTTTTATGTTTTTGCGAAAAAGCCAATTTTTCCCTATAACAAAGGACTTGCTTGCAATTACTACAAAATGTTGGTTGTTATTGAGATGGTTCCGCCAACCAATGTCTCATACCCAATTATTAAATAACCCCTCAATTAATTTATTAAATTCGGTGTTGAGATTTCCGAAATACTCCAATTTCCATAGGCTCATTTGTCCGTAACCGGGGACACGGCTAATCGATTAGGTTGTTACTCTGCAGAGTCTTGTGCACTTTACCCGCAAGAATCGTTCCCTCCTTTATGTCCTCGCACTGCCTGGTGTTTGAAGACGGGATGAACGAAACAGGGTCTTCCGTAGAGTTTCTCTGGGCACTGCCGGTGCCCATCCATGTCCTACCATTCTTCTACATCTGCTGGCACCGTCCGTCCAGAGTCACGCCTAGGGTCAACCCAGCCAGAGCCCATAATGGCTTGCGGCTGCACAGGTAAGCTTCCGGTCAAGGGGTATCCATCCGTCTCTTCGTGGCTGGGTGAAGCTTTCCGCAAGATGTCATGGCGCTTCTCCATGCATCCCGGCCATCCGCTGGTTTCTCCAGGGTGCCCGTCAACCGTCCTCCACCCAGTAGTGAATTTGAAGTCCATCTTGAGCTTGAAGTCATGGGGTTGTCATCATCTTGACTCTCACATCTCCCTTATGAATCACTCAACCAACCCCGTCTACGAGCATAGCAAAATAAACTACATCGTCCCGGGCAATGGTAACAAGGGGAATTGGGTTCATCCTACCTCATGATACTACTCAAGAACATAACTTAAAATTCTCCTACTGCATGCATGGTGGGGAGGAACAATTCTAATGCAACAAAATCATAGGTATTGCAAAAACATGATCAAATGACTTGCCTGGCTGACGGTCTTCAAACGCTAGTGACTCGAGATAGCAAGCTTCGCACTCCGGAAATTCTATCGAAGCAAACAATAATCATATAAGCATACAACCATACCATCACTTAACGTAACAACATGCTAACATAAATCACACAAAACAATCAAAACAAAAACCAAAGAAAACTCAAAGAACTCCAAGCCAACAACTAGCAAGAAAAAAAAAGAAAAAAAATAAACATTTTTTTCTGCAAATAAAAGTTCACCCTCTGTAACTATAGAAACTAACCTAAAATAAATTATAACATAGGTAAAATAAAAATTAAAAAAACTAGAACAGCCGAAAACCACAGCAAGCTAAAAAACTAGAAAAGCTTGTTTCGCATAAAAACTATTTTTAATAAAGACTATAAATGCCCAAATAAATTCCTACTGCTAGGCAAGGTCAAAACAAAGCAGTGACAAAAAGAATCACTAAAATAAAATAATCCTAACTCAATTTATAGCAGAAAAACTAATCTGACTAAAACTAATATAAATCAATTTTTAAAAACCTAAACATGGCCGAATCTAATTTTCTACATCAACTATAGGAAATTTTCAAACTAGAGCAAAAAGAATCAACTAAAAATATTAAATAACTTAAAAGTTATAGATTTTACAAAACTGAAACTATTCTGTTAAAAACAGAAACGAAAATTAAAAATAAAACACCTACGCGCTAACGGGCCGAAATAGTGAGCGCTCGAAAACTAAACAGCGCCTAAGCGATTAATAGACCACTCCATCCACGGGCTAACAGAAATAAACTGATCGGGCCGGTCCAACTAAACCACAACTTAAAATAAACCGATCTAACCGAAACTAAACCGGTCTACTAAAGAAAAACCAAACTCTTCGCGTGATCTAATCTAGTCCCTAGATTGGAAATCGGACGGTGGTGGGGAGTCCGGTGGCTTACAGCGGCGGTCGACGGCGAGGTGAGCTCGGGCGTTGGTGGCGGGGGTGCTCCGGTGGTCCGGGGCGGCGGCGGAGTCGTCGGGCGGGTGCGGCAGCTCGAGGGGAGCTCGGGGATGGAGTCAGTGGAGCTCGGGAACGACAGAGGCGAGTGGGACGAGCTCGGTGGGGCTCCTGGTGCTCTGCAACTCCGGCGGCGGGCGGTGATGCTCGGGGCGGCGGCTTCGGTCCTTCCTGGGCGATGAGAGGATGTCAAAGATGTGCGTAACGAAGAGGGGGTTCGGGTAAAGGTGCTTAGAGGGGCAGAGAGGGATCACCAGCGTCGGGAGTGGCGGTGAACCGAGGCGACGGCGGCGAGATGCGTTCGGCGAGGGCGTGGGCGGTGGTGGGTTTCGAGGTTAGGGTTTTAGGGGTTCGAGGGAGGAAGGGCGTAGGTATTTATAGGACATCAACTTGGAGGAGGGGGCAGCTTCGGAGCGCGATCGCGGGAAGATGGGAACCGCGGCGGCGCTCGGGCGTGCTCTGGTTCGGTTTTGTGAGCAAGGGGTTGGGGATGAGGGCGGGCCCCGCGGGTCAGTGGGACAGAGAGGGAAGGGGGTGAGCGGGCGACCGAGGGGAGAGGGGTTCGGGCGCGGGTGCGCTGGCCTGCTGTTGGCTGGGCCGGCTCGGGTGTTGGCTGGGCCGGTTGGCCTGGCTCGCGCCTGGGTCTTTCCTCTTTTTTTTTTAATTAAGGCAGAGAGAGAAATTAATATAAGCGAAAACTATAATATTTTTATATAGGACATATATATATTACTAAAATCAGAAAAATAAATCCTACAACGTGAACATTTTTCCAGAGGCAAAACAGAAACAAAAAATAAAAACATTTTTTGGAAACTCCAAATAAAATTCAAATTTGAATTCAAACCTTTTGGCAATATTTTCTTCTGACATTTTTGGAGTGTCATGTTAGCTCCTCTCATACTTTTTCTCAAGTATTTGTCAAGGATATTGAGGTAGATTTTCAAATGCCAAGTTGAATCCAAATTAAACCAAAACTCAAAAGCCTCTGAAAATTTCCAAATGCCACTCAATTCAAACAAAATGCATAGATTCTTAGCTAATAATTGTAAAACATTCCAAATTGAAAATTTGGGATGTTACACATAAGCAGAAAAATATTACTTCTTAGATCATATAGGTCACAAGAAAGGTTATTGGAACCAAGGATAGTACACATACTCGAAATCAAGCTTGTTGTTCAAGGCAAAATAATATGACGAGGAAGATTGACGTAGGGTTAGCTCATCGTCGAAAATTGTGCTCCGGGAAGAAGGACCAGGTAGCACAGTTAAAATTTAGCACATTAATGATATAGCCGATCAAGCTAGCAATGTTTGAAGCATTATTAAACTCGTAAGCAATGAGAATTACTTAGAGTTATTGATTCAGAGTGCGGAATAAATTCACTTATCAGTGTCCTCGAGTGACTAATAACTCAGAACTCGGGGAAAATCTGAAAAACAGTGAGAAGCAATACTAGATGAACACTCATAGGAAGCAACACAGTTCTTTGATATTCTTGAGATACCGGAGGGCAATACTCGAAGGAAGATCAAAATAGAGGTTGCAGAGATGTATTGATCAACAGAAGACAAGTGCTTTAACTTGTTTGAGAAATGGAATCAAGGAGAAAATGTGGTCGGAACCATGATTGCAAAGGATCAATACACAGATACCAGATGATATCATATCAAGGAAATAGTTATTATTACAAGAAGCTTCTATGATAGGATCTACATTGTGTCCATGGGCATGAACACAAAGTTCAAGGTCGACTCCCACTTCTTCAATGCATAACCTTACATTTACCTCCCGTTTTTGAAGTTGTAGTGTTGAAAAGTTATTTGACGAAGCGTCAGCAGGGTATAACCCGCATAACTTTCAGGGTCACACAAATTAGGGAAGGCATAGGTTCAACCCATCGGGGCATCTTAGGAACATATACCACAAGTTGTAGGAGTAGTTAGCGCAAGCTCGAAAGTAGAGCACGGTTGACAAGCAGAGGATACAAGTCTCCAAAGGCATGAGACACGATTTACCAAAAGGCATTATGTATCAGAGGAAAACTCACAAGGTTATTGAATATGAAGGACGTTGTTGGATGAAATCCAACAAAGGATCTGGCGGCCCACAAGGGATCTGATGTGAGCATCGGTACTCAACTAGAAGGATAAAGAATGTAAGGAGATCATATTATAGAAATAACTGACTAATTCAAAGCTCAATGTGAAGGAATTATGATTTCCAAATCAAGGAATCAGAACCAAACGCTCTGATTAAGGATGGATAAGTTGAGTAAGTGATAACCCACAAGTATAGGGGATCACACCAGTTTTCGAGGGTAGAGTATTCAACCCAAATTTATTGATTCGACACAAGGGGAGCCAAAGAATATTCTTAAGTATTAGCAGCTGAGTTGTCAATTCAACCACACCTGGATAACTTAATATCTGCAGCAAAGTATTTAGTAGTAAAGTAATATGATAGTAGTGGTAATGGTAGCAAAAGGTAACGGTAGCAAAAGTAATATTTTTGGTGTTTTGTAGTGATGATAACAATAGCAACGAAAAAGTAAATAAGCGAAGAAAAATATATGGAAAGCTCGTAGGCATTGGATCGGTGATGGAGAATTATGCCGGATGCGGTTCATCATGTAACAGTCATAACCTAGGGTGACACAGAACTAGCTCCAATTCATCAATGTAATGTAGGCATGTATTCCGAATATAGTCATACATGCTTATGGAAAAGAACTTGCATGACATCTTTTGTCCTACCCTCCCATGGCAGTGGGGTCCTAGTGGAAACTAAGGGATATTAAGGCCCCCTTTTAATAGAGTACTGGACCAAAGCATTAACACATAGTGAATACATGAACTCCTCAAACTACGGTCATCACCGGGAGTGGTCCCGATTATTGTCACTTCGGGGTTGCCAGATCATAACACATAGTAGGTGACTATAGACTTGCAAGATAGGATCAAGAACTCACATATATTCATGAAAACATAATAGGTTCATATCTGAAATCATGGCACTCGGGCCCTACTGACAAGCATTAAGCATAGCAAAGTCATAGCAACATCAATCTCAGAACATAGTGGATACTAGGGATCAAACCCTAACAAAACTAACTCGATTACATGATAAATCTCATCCAACCCATCACCGTCCATCAAGCCTACGATGGAATTACTCACACACGGCGGTGAGCATCATGAAATTGGTGATGGAGGAAGGTTGATGATGATGGCGACGGATTCCCCTCTCCGGAGCCCCAAACGGACTCCAGATCAGCCCTCCCGAGAGAGTTTAGGGCTTGGCGGCGGCTTTGTATCGTAAAACGTGATGAATACTTCTCCTTTATTTTTTCTCCCCGAACACGAATATATGGAGTTGGAGTTGAGGTCGGTGGAGCTCCAAGGGGCCTACGAGGCAGGGGGCGCGCCCAGGGGGGCAGGCACGCCCCCACCCTCGTGGCTAGGGTGTGGGCCCCCTGGCCTTGATTCTTCGCCACTATTTTTTATTATTTCCAAAAATAATCTCCGTGGAGTTTCAGGTCATTCCGGGAACTTTTGTTTCTGCACATAAATAACACCATGGCAATTCTGCTGAAAACAGCGTCAGTCCGGGTTAGTTCCATTCAAATCATGCAAGTTAGAGTCCAAAACAAGGGCAAAAGTGTTTGGAAAAGTAGATACGACGGAGACGTATCAACTCCCCCAAGCTTAAACCTTTTCTTATCCTCAAGCAATTCAGTTGACAAACTAAAAGTTATAAAGAAAAACTTTTACAAACTCTGTTTGCTCTTGTTGTTGTAAATATGTAAAGCTAGCATTCAAGTTTTCAGCAAAGATTATGAACTAACCATATACAAAATAACTCTTAGGTCTCATGTTTACTCATATCAATAGCATAATCAACTAGCGATCAATAATAATAAATCTCGGGTGATAACACTTTCTCAAAACAATCATGATATGATATAACAAGATGGTATCTCGCTAGCCCTTTCTAAGACCACAAAACATAAATGCAGAGCACCTTTAAAGATGAAGGACTGACTAGACATTGTAATTCATGGTAAAAGAGATCCAGTCAAGCCATACTCCATGTAAACTAATAGTAATGTATGCAAATGACAACGGTTCTCTCCAACTTGTGCTTTTTAATAAGAGGATGATGGCTCAACATAAAAGTAAATAGATAGGCCCTTCGCAGAGGGAAGCGGGGATTTGTAGAGGTGCCAGAGCTCGATTTTGAAATAGAGGTGAATAGTATTTTGAGCGGTATACTTTCATTGTCAACATAACAACCAAGAGATGGCGATATCTTCCATGCTACACACATTATAGGCGGTTCCCAAACAGAATGGTAAAGTTTATATTCCCCCTCCACCAACAAGCATCAATCCATGGCTTGCTCGAAACAACGAGTGCATCCAACTAACAACAGTCCCAGGGGGAGTTTTGTTTGCAATTATTTTGATTTGATTTGCATAAAGCATGGGACTCGGCATCCCGGTGACCAGCCATTTTCTCGTGAGTGAGGAGTGGAGTCCACTCCTCTTGAGAATAACCCGCCTAACATGGAAGATACAGACAACCCTAGTTGATACATGAGCTATTCGAGCATACAAAACAGAATGTTTATTTGAAGGTTTAGAGTTTGGCACATACAAATTTACTTGGAACGGCAGGTAGATAGCGTATATAGGTAGGTATGGTGGACTCATATGGAATAACTTTGGGGTTTATGGTATTGGATGCACAAGCAGTATTCCTGCTTAGTACAGGTGAAGGCTAGAAAAAGACTGGGAAGTGACCAACTAGAGAGGGACAACAGTCATGAACATGCATTAAAATTAATCAACACCGAATGCAGGCATGAGTAGGATATAATGCACTATAAACATAAATATCATAGAGGCTATGTTGATTTTGTTTGAACTACATGCGTGAACATGTGCCAAGTCAAGCCACTCGAATCGTTCAAAAGAGGATACCACCCTATCATACCACATCACAACCATTTTAATAGCATGTTGGCACGCAAGGTAAACCATTATAAGCTCCTAGCTAATTAAGCATGTCATAAGCAACTATAATCTCTAATTGTCATTGCAAACATGTTTATTCAATAATAGGTTGAATCGGGAACGATGAACTAATCATATTTACAAAAACAAGAGAGGTCGAGTTCATACCAGCTTTTCTCATCTCAAAGAGTCCATCATATATCATCATAATTGCCTTTCACTTGCACGACCTGAATGATGTGAATAATAACAACAGTGCACGTGCATTGGACTAAGCTGGAATCTGCAAGCATTCAATAAACAAGAGAAGACAAGGCAATATGGACTCTTGGTTAAATCAACAATAATGCATATAGGAGTCACTTCAACAATTTAATTATGGTCTTCTCCTATCGACCCCCAAAGAAAAGAAAAGAAATAAAACTATTTACACGGAAAGCTCCCAACAAGCAAAAGAAGAACTTGAAATCTTTTTGGGTTTTCTTTTTAATTACTACTACAAGCATAGAAATTAAAACTAGCTAAAAGCTACAAATATTTTTTTGGTTTTTCTTAAGGTTTATTAAACACACAAGAAGAAAGCATAAAAAGGAAATAAACTAGCATGGATATTACAATGAAAAAGTATGAGCACCGACATCTAGCAATGAGTGTGTGAACATAAATGTAATGTTGGTGGGAAATATGTACTCCCCCAAGCTTAGGCTTTTGGCCTAAGTTGGTCTATTGCCATGGATGGCCTGGCAGATATCCAAAGTTGTAGTTGGGGTCGTACTGAGATGAATACTCGGATTGCCACTGGCTGGCAATCACCTCTGGATCCCATTGGTAATCAGACTGTCATGGAGGATCAAACTGTGGTTCCGGCTCTGGCTCTGCAGCTGATGTAGGGTTCAGGTAGGCGTGAATGGCCTCCAACGGAACAAGGTACTTGCTATTCGCGTCGGTCGCGGAGGAAGTTGGTGAGGCCCGTATTCTTAGCCAATCCATAAAAATCATCATAAATCCCGGCGGCTCTCAAGAAATCATCGGAAGGCCATTCACACGGCCGAACCTCCATGGTGCGAGGCAAATTATATTTGGGCCTCTCTGCTTCTTCATTTTGCTTTTCCTTCGAGCTTCGGCTCGGTGAGCCTCTCAAAAATCTCTTCATTATTTTCTGAAAAATTCTGAAATTTTTAGTAACTTCAAATAAAAGTAAACCAAACTCAACAAAATTGATAGCAACTACTCCTACAAGTGCCTAGAGCATATATCATGCATTAGAACTACTTGGAACCATATAAATTTGACATGCAAGCTCAAGAACATGGTCACCTAGGCAGCACAAATTTGCAATGAATAAAGCACTAGAACAAAAACTAATTGGACCAATGGAGGAGTCACATACCAAGGAACAATCCCCCAAAGCAGTTTTGTGAGAGGTGCTTTAAGCAAGGAGATCGAAAATCACAGAAAAATGAGCTAGAACTCGTGCTTGAGCTGATGGTGATTTTTTTTGGAGGAAGAAGTGTGTGGGTGCAGGAATAAGTGGAGGGGAGCCACCGTGGGCCCACGAGGCACGTGGCGCGCCTAGGGGGTGGGTGCGTCGTGGACCCTCGTGGCCAGGTGCTTGCTCCCCCTGTTGTGTTCTCAGTGTCAGATATTCTCAAATATTTTATAAAAAATCATATTTAAATTTCAGGGCATTTGGAGAACTTTTATTTTCGGGGTATTTTTATATTGCATGGATAATTCAGAAAACAGACAGAAATTACTATTTTTGTTTTATTTCAACTAAATAACAGAAAGTAAAAGGAGGGTACAGAAGGTTGTGATTTCTAACTTCATCCATCTCATGCTCATCAAAAGGAATCCACTAACAAGGTTGATCAAGTCTTGTTAACAAACTCATTCCGAGTAACATGGAACCGGAGAATTTTCGAATAACACTAGGTTACCTCAACGGGGATATGCACATCCCCAACAACAAGAATATCATATTTCTTCTTGACAGTAGGAAGAGGAAATTCAAAACCTCAAAAAATAATCGATGGAAATTTTCCAATAGAGTTTATACTATGAACTTGAGGTTGTTTCCTCGGAAAGTGTACCGTATGCTCATTACCATTAACATGAAAAGTGACATTACCTTTGTTGCAATCAATAACATCCCCTGTAGTATTCAAAAAGGGTCTTCCAAGAATAATAGACATACTATCATCGTCGAGAATGTCAAGAATAATAAAGTCTGTTAAAATAGTAACATTTGCAACTACAACAGGCACATCCTCACAAATACCGACAAGTATAGCAGTTGATTTATCAGCCATTTGCAAAGATATTTCAGTAGCTGTCAACTTATTCAAATCAAGTCTATGATATAAAAAGAGAGGCATAACTCTAACACCGGCTCCAAGATCACATAAAGCAGTTTTAACATAGTTTCTTTTAATGGAGCATGGTATAGTTGATACTCCTGGATCTCCTAGCTTCTTAGGTATTCCACCCTTAAAAGTATAATTAGCAAGCATGGTGGAAATTTCAGCTTCCGGTATCTTTCTTTTATTAGTAACAATATCTTTCATGTACTTAGCATAAGGATTCATTTTAAGCATATCAGTCAAATGCATACGCAAAAAGATAGGTCTAATCATTTCAGCAAAGCGCTCAAAATCCTCATCATCCTTTTTCTTGGATGGCTTAGGAGGAAAAGGCATGGGTTTTTGAACCCAAGTCTCTCTTTCCTTACCGTGTTTCCTAGCAACAAAGTCTCTTTTATCATATCGTTGATTCTTTGATTGTGGGTTATCAAGATCAACAACAGGTTCAATCTCTACTTCATCATCATTACTAGGTTGAGCATCAATATGAACATCATCATTAACATTATTACTAGGTTCATGTGAAGGAAATATGCCCTAGAGGCAATAATAAAGTTATTATTTATTTCCTTATATCATGATAAATGTTTATTATTCATGCTAAAATTGTATTAACCGAAAACATAATACATGTGTGAATACATAGACAAACAGAATGTCACTAGTATGCCTATACTTGACTAGCTCGTTGATCAAAGATGGTTAAGTTTCCTAACCATAAACATGATTTGTCATTTGATTAACGGGATCACATCATTAGGAGAATGATGTGATTGACATGACCCATTCCGTTAGCTTAGCACACGATCGTTTAGTATGTTGCTATTGCTTTCTTCATGACATATACATGTTCCTATGACTATGAGATTATGCAACTCCCATTTACTGGAGGAACACTTTGTGTGCTACCAAACGTCACAACGTAACTGGGTGATTATAAAGGTGCTCTACAGGTGTCTCCGAAGGTACTTGTTGGGTTGGCGTATTTCGAGATTAGGATTTGTCACTCCAATTGTCAGAGAGGTATCTCTGGGCCCTCTCGGTAAAGCACGTCACTTAAGCCTTGCAAGCATTGCAACTAATGATTTAGTTGCAGGATGATGTATTACGGAACAAGTAAAGAGACTTGTCGGTAACGAGCTTGAACTAGGTATTGAGATACCGACGATCGAATCTCGGGCAAGTAACATACCGATGACAAAGGGAACAACATATGTTGTTATGTGGTCTGACCGATAAAGATCTCTGTAGAATATGTAGGAGCCAATATGAGCATCCCGGTTCCACTATTGGTTATTGACCGGAGATGTGTCTCGGTCATGTCTACATAGTTCTCGAACCCATAGGGTCCGCACGCTTAACGTTACGATGACAGGTATATTATGAGTTTATATGTTTTGATGTACCGAAGGTTGTTCGGAGTCCCGGATGTGATCACGGACATCACGAGGAGTCTCGAAATGGTCGAGACATGAAGATTGATATATTGGAAGCCTATGTTTGGATATCGGAAGTGTTCTGGGTGAAATAGTGATTTTACCAGAGTACTGGGAGGTTACCGGAACCCCCCGGGAATCAAATGGGCCTTAGTGGGCCTAGGCGGAAGATAGGAGAGGAGGCAAGGGCTGGCCGCGCTCCCCTCCCCCCTAGTACGAATAAGACAAGGAGAGGGGGTGGTGCCCCCCTTCCTTCCTTCTCCTCCACTCCTTTCCCCCAAGTCCTAATCCAACTAGGAAAAAGGAGGGGAGTCCTACTCCCGGTAGGAGTAGGACTCCTCCTGCGCGCCTCCTCCTATAGCCGGCCGCACCCCCTTGCTCCTTTATATACAGGGGTAGGCGGCACCCTAGAGACACAACAATTGATCATTGATCTCTTAGCCGTGTGCGGTGCCCCTCTCCACCATAGTCCACCTCGATAATACTGTAGCGGTGCTTAGGCGAAGCCCTGCCTCGGTAGAACATCAACATCGTCACCCCACCGTCGTGCTGATGAAACTCACCCTCAACACTCAGCTGGATCGGAGTTCGAGGGACGTCATCGGGCTGAACGTGTGCTGAACTCGGAGGTGCCGTACGTTCGGTACTTGATCGGTCGGATCGTGAAGACGTACGACTACATCAACCACGTTGTGCTAATGCTTCCGCTTTCGATCTACGAGGGTACGTGGACAACACTCTTCCCTCTCGTTGCTATGGATCACCATGATCTTGCGTGTGCATAGGATTTTTTTTGAAATTACTACGTTCCCCAACAGTGGTATCCGAGCCAGGTTTTATGCATTGATGTTATATGCACGAGTAGAACACAAGTGAGTTGTGGGTGATATAAGTCATACTTTGGTTCGGCGGTATTGTTGGATGGAGCGGCCTGGACTGACATTACGCGTACGCTTACGCGAGACTGGTTCTACCGACGTGCTTTGCACATAGGTGGCTGGCAGGTGTCAGTTTCTCCAACTTTAGTTGAACCGAGTGTGGCTACGCCCGGTCCTTGCGAAGGTTAAAACAGCACCAACTTGACAAACTATCGTTGTGGTTTTGATGCGTAGGTAAGAATGGTTCTTGCTAAGCCCGTAGCAGCCACGTAAAACTTGCAACAACAAAGTAGAGGACATCTAACTTGTTTTTGCAGGGCATGTTGTGATGTGATATGGTCAAGACATGATGCTAAATTTTATTGTATGAGATGATCATGTTTTGTAACCGAGTTATCGGCAACTGGCAGGAGCCATATGGTTGTCGCTTTATTGTATGCAATGCAATCGCCCTGTAATGCTTTACTTTATCACTAAGCGGTAGCGATAGTCGTGGAATCATAAGATTGGCGAGACGACAACGATGCTACGATGGAGATCAAGGTGCCGCGCCGGTGACGATGGTGATCATGACGGTGCTTCGGAGATGGAGATCACAAGCACAAGATGATGATGGCCATATCATATCACTTATATTGATTGCATGTGATGTTTATCTTTTATGCATCTTATCTTGCTTTGATTGACGGTAGCATTATAAGATGATCTCTCACTAAATTTCAAGATAAAAGTGTTCTCCCTGAGTATGCACCGTTGCCCAAGTTTGTCGTGCCCAGACACCACGTGATGATCGGTGTGATAAGCTCTACATCCATCTACAACAGGTGCAAGCCAGTTTTGCACACGCAGAATACTCAGGTTAAAGTTGACGAGCCTGGCATATGCAGATATGGCCTCAGAACACTGAGACTGAAAGGTCGAGCGTGAATCAGATAGTAGATATGATCAACATAGTGATGTTCACCATTGAAAGCTACTCCATTTCACGTGATGATCGGTTATGGTTTAGTTGATTTGGATCACGTGATCACTTAGAGGATTAGAGGGATGTCTTTCTAAGTGGGAGTTCTTAAGTAATATGATTAATTGAACTTAAATTTATCATGAACTAAGTACCTGATAGTATCTTTCTTGTCCATGTTTGATTGTAGATAGATGGCCCGTGTTGTTGTTCCGTTGAATTTTAATGCGTTCCTTGAGAAAGCAAAGTTGAAAGATGATGGTAGCAATTACACGAACTGGGTCAGTAACTTGAGGATTATCCTCATTGTTGCATAGAAGAATTATGTCCTGGAAGCACCACTGAGTGCCAGGCCTGCTGCTGATGCAACTGACGACGCTAAGAACGTCTGGCAGAGCAAAGCTGATGACTACTCGATACTTCAATGTGCCATGCTTTACGGCTTAGAACCGGGACTTCAACGATGTTTTGAACATCATGGAGCATATGAGATGTTCCAGGAGTTGAAGTTAATATTCCAAGGAAATTCCCGGATTGAGAGATATGAAGTCTCCAATAAGTTCTACAGCTGCAAGATGGAGGAGAATAGTTCTGTCAGTGAACATATACTCAGAATGTCTGGGTACCATAATCACTTGACTCAGCTGGGAGTTAATCTACCGGTTGATAGTGTCATTGACAGAGTTCTTCAATCACTGCCACCAAGCTACAAGAGCTTCGTGATGAACTATAATATGCAAGGGATGAATAAGACAATTCCCGAGCTCTTCGCAATGCTAAAGGCTGCGGAGGTAGAAATCAAGAAGGAGCATAAAGTGTTGATGGTCAATAAGACCACTAGTTTCAAGAAAAAGGGTAAAGGGAAGAAGAAGGGGAACTTCAAGAAGAATAGCAAGCAATTTGCTACTCAGGAGAAGAAACCCAAGTCTGGACCTAAGCCTGAAACTGAGTGCTTCTACTGCAAGCAGACTGGTCATTGGAAGCGGAACTGCCCCAAGTATTTGGCGGATAAGAAGGATGGCAAGGTGAACAAAGGTATATGTGATATACATGTTATTGATGTGTACCTTACTAGAGCTCGCAGTAGCACCTGGGTATTTGATACTGGTTCTATTGCTAATATATGTAACTCGAAACAGGGACTACGGAATAAGCGAACACTGGCAAAGGACGAGGTGACGATGCGCGTGGGAAACGGTTCCAAAGTCGATGTGATCGCGGTCGGCACGCTACCTCTACATCTACCTTCGGGATTAGTATTAGACCTAAATAATTGTTATTTGGTGCTAGTGTTGAGCACGAACATTATATCTGGATCTTGTTTGATGCGAGACGGTTATTCATTTAAATCAGAGAATAATGGTTGTTCTATTTATATGAGTAATATCTTTTATGGTCATGCACCCTTAAAGACTGGTCTTTTTGATGAATCTCGATAGTAGTGATACACATATTCATAATGTTGAAGCCAAAAGATGTAGACTTGATAATGATAGTGCAACTTGTTTGTGGCACTACCGTTTAGGTCATATCGGTATAAAGAGCATGAAGAAACTCCATACTGATGGACTTTTGGAACCACTTGATTATGAATCACTTGGTACTTGCGAACCGTGCCTCATGGGCAAGATGACTAAAATGCCGTTCTCCGGAACTATGGAGAGAGCAACATATTTGTTGGAAATCATACATACAGATGTATGTGGTCCGATGAATGTTGAGGCTCGTGGCAGATATCGTTATTTTCTCACCTTCACAGATGATTTAAGCAGATATGGGTATATCTACTTAATGAAGCATAAGTCTGAAACATTTGAAAAGTTCAAAGAATTTCAGAGTGAAGTTGAAAATCTTTGTAACAAGAAAATAAAGTTTCTACAATCTGATCGTGGAGGAGAATATTTGAGTTACGAGTTTGGTCCACATTTGAAACAATGCGGAATAGTTTCGCAACTCACGCCACCCGGAACACCACAGCGTAATGGTGTGTCCGAACGTCGTAATTGTACTTTACTAGATATGATGCGATCTATGATGTCTCTTACAGATTTACCGCTATCGTTTTGGGGTTATGCTTTAGAGACGGCCACATTCACGTTAAATAGGGCACCATCGAAATCCGTCGAGACGACGCCTTATGAACTATGGTTTGGCAAGAAACCAAAGTTGTCGTTTCTGAAAGTTTGGGGCTGCGATGCTTATGTGAAAAAGCTTCAACCTGATAAGCTCGAACCCAAATCGGAGGAATGTGTCTTCATAGGATACCCAAAGGAGACTGTCGGGTACACCTTCTATCACAGATCCGAAGGCAAGACATTCGTTGCCAAGAATGGATCCTTTCTAGAGATGGAGTTTCTCTCGAAAGAAGTGAGTGGGAGGAAAGTATAACTTGATGAGGTAACTGTACCTGCCCCCTTATTGGAAAGTAATACATCACAGAAATCAGTTTCTGTGACACCTACACCAACTAGTGAGGAAGTTAATGATGATGATCATGAAACGTCAGATCAAGTTGCTACTGATCTTCGTAGATCAACCAGAGTAAGATCCGTACCAGAGTGGTACGATAATCCTATTCTGGAAGTCATGGTACTAGATCATGATGAACCTACGAACTATGAAGAAGCGATGGTGAGCCCAGATTCCGCAAAATGGCTTGAAGCCATGAAATCTGAGATGGGATCCATGTATGAGAACAAACTGTGGACTTTGGTTGACTTGCCCATTGATCGGCAAGCTATTGAGAATAAATGGATCTTCAAGAAGAAGACTGACGCTGACGGTAATGTTACTGTCTACAAAGCTCGACTTGTTGCGAAAGGTTTTCGACAAGTTCAAGGGATTGACTATGATGAGACCTTCTCACCCGTAGCGATGCTTAAGTCTCTTCGAATCATGTTAGCAATTGCCGCGTTTTATGATTATGAAATATGGCAGATGGATGTCAAAACTGCATTCTTGAATGGATGTCTGCAAGAAGAGTTGCAGAAGGTTTTGTCGATCCAAAGGGAGCTAACAAAGTGTGCAAGCTCCAGCGATCCATTTATGGACTGGTGCAAGCCTCTCGGAGTTGGAATAAACGCTTTGATAGTGTGATCAAAGCATTTGATTTTATAAAGACTTTTGGAGAAGCCTGTATTTACAAGAAAGTGAGTGGGAGCTCTGTAGCATTTCTGATATTATATGTGGATGACATATTGCTGATTGGAAATGATATAGAATTTCTGGATAGCATAAAGGGATACTTGAATAAGAGTTTTTGAATGAAAGACCTCAGTGAAGCTGCTTATATATTGGGCATAAAGATCTATAGAGATAGATCAAGACGCTTAATTGGACTTTCACAAAGCGCATACCTTGACAAAGTTTTGAAGAAGTTCAAAATGGATCAAGAAAAGAAAGGGTTCTTGCCTGTGTTACACGGTCTGAAGTTGAGTAAGACTCAATGCCCGGCCACTGCAGAAGATAGGGAGAAAATGAAAGATGTTCCCTATGCTTCAGCCATAGGCTCTATCATGTATGCAATGTTGTGTACCAGACCTGATGTGTGCCTTGCTATAAGTCTAGCAGGGAGGTACCAAAGTAATCTAGGAGTGGATCACTGGACAGCGGTCAAGAACATTCTGAAGTACCTAAAAAGGACTAAGGATATTTTTCTCGTTTATGGAGATGACAAAGAACTCATCGTAAATGGTTACATTGATGCAGGCTTTGACACTAATCCGGACGATTCTAAATCGCAAACCGGATACGAGTTTACATTGAACGGTGGAGCTGTCAGTTGGGGCAGTTCTAAACAAAGCGTCGTGGTGGGATCTACATGTGAAGCGGAGTACATAGCTGCTTCGGAAGCAGCAAATGAAGGAGTCTGGATGAAGGAGTTCATATCCGATCTAGGTGTCATACCTAGTGCATCGGGTCCAATGAAAATCTTTTGTGACAATACTGGAGCAATTGCCTTAGCGAAGGAATCCAGATTTCACAAGAGAACCAAGCACATCAAGAGACGCTTCAATTCCATCCGGGATCTAGTCCAGGTGGGAGACATAGAAATTTGCAAGATACATACGGATCTGAATGTTGCAGATCCGTTGACTAAGCCTCTTCCACGAGCAAAACATGATCAACACCAAGGCTCCATGGGTGTTAGAATCATTACTGTGTAATCTAGATTATTGACTCTAGTGCAAGTGGGAGACTGAAGCAAATATGCCCTAGAGGCAATAATAAAGTTATTATTTATTTCCTTATATCATGATAAATGTTTATTATTCATGCTAAAATTGTACTAACCGGAAACATAATACATGTGTGAATACATAGACAAACAGAATGTCACTAGTATGCCTCTACTTGACTAGCTCGTTGATCAAAGATGGTTAAGTTTCCTAACCATAAACATGAGTTGTCATTTGATTAATGGGATCACATCATTAGGAGAATGATGTGATTGACATGACCCATTCCGTTAGCTTAGCACACGGTCATTTAGTATGTTGCTATTGCTTTCTTCATGACTTATACATGTTCCTATGACTATGAGATTATGCAACTCCCGTTTACCGGAGGAACACTTTGTGTGCTACCAAATGTCACAACATAACTGGGTGATTATAAAGGTGCTCTACAGGTGTCTTTTAAGGTACTTGTTGGGTTGGCGTATTTCGAGATTAGGATTTGTCACTCCGATTGTTAGAGAGGTATCTCTGGGCCCTCTCGGTAAAGCACATCACTTAAGCCTTGCAAGCATTGCAACTAATGAGTTAGTTGCGGGATGATGTATTACGGAATAAGTAAAGAGACTTGCCGGTAACGAGATTGAACTAGGTATTGAGATACCGACGATCGAATCTCGGGCAAGTAACATACCGATGACAAAGGGAACAACGTATGTTGTTATGCGGTCTGACCGATAAAGATCTTCATAGAATATGTAGGAGCCAATATGAGTATCTAGGTTCCGCTATTGGTTATTGACCGGAGACGTGTCTCGGTCATGTCTACATAGTTCTCGAAGCCGTAGGGTCCGCACGCTTAACGTTACGATGACAGTTATATTATGAGTTTATATGTTCTGATGTACCGAAGGTTGTTCGGAGTCCCGGATGTGATCACGGATATGACGAGGCGTCTCGAAATGGTCGAGACATGAAGATTGATATATTGGAAGCCTATGTTTGGATATCGGAAGTGTTCCGGGTGAAATAGTGATTTTACCGGAGTACCGGGAGGTTACCGGAACCCCCCGGGAATCAAATGGGCCTTAGTGGGCCTAGGTGGAAGAGAGGAGAGGAGGCAAGGGCTGGTCGCACGCCCCTCCCCCTAGTCCGAATAGGACAAGGAGAGGGGGGCGCCCCCCTTCCTTCCTTCTCCTCCACTCCTTTCCCCCAGGTCCTAATCCAACTAGGAAAAAGGAGGGGAGTCCTACTCCCGGTAGGAGTAGGACTCCTCCTGCGTGCCTCCTCCTATGGCCGGCCACACCCCCTTGCTCCTTTATATACAGGGGTAGGGGCACCCTACAGACACAACAATTGATCATTTATCTCTTAGCCGTGTGCGGTGCCCCCTCCACCATAGTCCACCTCGATAATACTGTAGCGGTGCTTAGGCGAAGCCCTGCGTGGCTAGAACTTCAACATCGTCACCACGCCGTCGTGCTGACGAAACTCACGCTCAACACTCGGCTGGATCGGAGTTCGAGGGACGTCATCAGTCTGAACGTGTGCTGAACTCGGAGGTGTCGTACGTTCGGTACTTGATTGGTCGGATCGTGAAGACGTACGACTACATCAACCGCGTTGTGCTAACGCTTCCTCTTTCGGTCTACGAGGGTACGTGGACAACACTCTTCCCTCTCGTTGCTATGCATCACCATGATCTTGCATGTGTGTAGGAATTTTTTTGAAATTACTACGTTCCCCAACATCATGTTCATTACCAGATTGTGTTTCAGCATCAGAAATAGAAATATCATTGGGATTCTCAGGTGTGTCAATAACAGGTTCACTAGAAGCATGCAAAGTCCTATCATTTTTCTTTTTCTTCCTTTTAGAAGGACTAGGTGCATATATATTATTTCTCTGAGAATCTTGCTCAATTCTCTTAGGGTGGCCTTCAAGATACAAAGGTTCCGGAGTCATTTTACCAGTTCTAGTAGCCACTCTAACATCATAGTCATTATTCTTACTATTCAATTCATTGAGAAAATCATTTCGAGCTTTAAGTACTTGTTCTACTTGAGTGGTAACCATAGAAGCATGTTTACTAATGAGTTTAAGTTCACCTTTAACTCTAGACATATAATCACCCAAGTGTTCAATCATATAAGGATTTTGTTTCAATTGTCTACCAAAATAAGCATTGAAGTCTTCTTGCTTAACCATAAAGTTATCAAACTCATCCAAACATTGGCTAGCAAACTTAGTAGGAGGGATTTCAGCTTTATCATATCTATAGAGAGAATTT
The DNA here is from genome assembly GCF_018294505.1 of Triticum aestivum. Taxonomy (NCBI): domain Eukaryota; kingdom Viridiplantae; phylum Streptophyta; class Magnoliopsida; order Poales; family Poaceae; genus Triticum; species Triticum aestivum. The sequence goes on from NC_057812.1 coordinate 272,299,036, forward strand.
ACCTTTACTACCTGTGTCGGGTTATCAAGACCATGTGTTTCTTCAATAGGTTATGGATTAAAACCATATATTTCTTCAATAGGCGGTAAATTAAACCATGTATTTCTTCAATAGGAGGTAAATTATTAACATCTTCAGCTTTAATACCCTTTTCTTTCATAGATTTCTTTGCCTCTTGCATATCTTCAGGACTGAGAAATAGAACACCTATTTTCTTCGGAGTTGGTTTAGGAATAGGCTCAGGAGTTGGCTCAAGAAGTGTCCAATTATTTTCATTTGTCAACATATTATTCAATAGAATTTCAGCTTCATCCGGTGTTCCTTCCTTGAAAACAGAACCAACACAACTATCCAGGTAATCTCTAGAAGCATCGGTTCGTCCATTATAAAAGATATCAAGTATTTCATTTTTCTTAAGAGGGAGATCAGGCAAAGCATTAAGTAATTGGAGAAGCCTCCCCTAAGCTTGTGGGAGACTCTCTTCTTCAATTTGCACAAAATTATATATATCCCTTAAGGCAGCTTGTTTCTTATGAGCAGGGAAATATTTAGCAGAGAAGTAATAAATCATATCCTAGGGACTACGCACACAACCAGGATCAAGAGAATTAAACCATATCTTAGCATCACCCTTTAATGAGAACGAAAATATTTTAAGGATATAAAAGTAGCGTGTTCTCTCATCATTGGTGAACAGGGTGGCTATATCATATAATTTAGTAAGATGTGCCACAACAGTCTCAGATTCATAACCATAAAAAGGATCAAATTCAGCCAAAGTAATTATATCAGGATCAATAGAGAATTCATAATCCTTATCAGTAACAAAGATAGGTGAAGTAGCGTAAGCAAGATCATATTTCATTGTAGCATTCAGAGTTTTTTGTTTAAGATTAGCTAATAATTTCTTAAGATCACTTCTATCATCCATAACATAGCCCTCAGGCACAACAGGCAATTCATATTTATTAGGAGAGCCTTCATCATCACTTTCATCAATATTATCAGTTTCAATAATTTCATTCTCTCTAGCCCTAGCAAGTTGTTCATTAAGAAATTCACCAAGTGGCACAGTAGTATCTAGCATAGAAGTAGTTTCATCATAAGTATCATGCATAGCAGAAGTGGCATCATCAATAATATGCGACATATCAGAATTAATAGCAGAAGCGGGTTTAGGTGTCGCAAGCTTACTCATAACAGAAGGTGAATCAAGTGCTGAGCTAGAAGGCAGTTCCTTACCTCCCCTCGTAGTTGAGGGATAAATTTTTGTTTTTGCGTCTTTCAAGTTCTTCATAGTGACCAGCAAATATAAATCCCAAGTGACTCAAAGAATAGATCTATGCTCCCCGGCAACGGTGCCAGAAAATAGTCTTGATAACCCACAAGTATAGGGGATCGCAACAGTTTTTGAGGGTAGAGTATTCAACCCTAATTTATTGATTCGACACAAGGGGAGCCAAAGAATATTCTCAAGTATTAGCAGCTGAGTTGTCAATTCAACCACACCTAGATAACTTAATATCTGCAACAAAGTATTTAGTAGCAAAGTAATATGATAGTAGTGGTAACGGTAGCAAAAGTAATATTTTTGGTGTTTTGTAGTGATGATAACAATAGCAATGGAAAAGTAAATAAGCGAAGAACAATATATGGAAAGCTCGTAGGCATTGGATCGGTGATGGAGAATTATGCCGGATGTGGTTCATCATGTAACAGTCATAACCTAGGGTGACACAGAACTAGCTCCAATTCATCAATGTAATGTAGGCATGTATTCCGAATATAGTAATACGTGCTTATGGAAAAGAACTTGCATGACATATTTTGTCCTACCCTCCCGTGGCAGCGGGGTCCTAGTGGAAACTAAGGGATATTAAGGCCTCCTTTTAATAGAGTACCGGACCAAAGCATTAACACATAGTGAGTACATGAACTCCTCAAACTACGGTCATCACCGGGAGTGGTCCCGATTATTGTCACTTCGGGGTTACCGGATCATAACACATAGTAGGTGACTACATACTTGCAAGATAGGATCAAGAACTCACATATATTCATGAAAACTTAATAGGTTCAGATCTGAAATCATGGCACTCGGGCCCTAGTGACAAGCATTAAGCATAGCAAAGTCATAGCAACATCAATCTCAGAACATAGTGGATACTAGGGATCATACCCTAACAAAACTAATTACATGATAAATCTCATCCAACCCATCACCGTCCAGCAAGCCTACGATGGAATTACTCACGCACGGCAGTGAGCATCATGAAATTGGTGATGGAGGAAGGTTGATGATGACGATGGCAACGGATTCCCCTCTCCGGAGCCCCGAACGGACTCCAGATCAGCCCTCCCGAGAGAGCTTAGGGCTTGGCGGCGGCTCCGTATCATAAAACGCGATGAATCCTTCTCCTTTATTTTTTTCTCCCCGAACACGAATATATGGAGTTGGAGTTGAGGTCGGTGGAGCTCCAAGGGGCCCATGAGGCAGGGGGCGCGCCCAGGGGGGTAGGCATGCCCCCACCCTTGTGGCTAGGGTGTGGGCCCCCTGGCCTTGATTCTTTGCCAGTATTTTTTATTATTTCCAAAAATAATCTCCGTGGAGTTTCTGGTCATTCCGGGAACTTTTGTTTCTGCACATAAATAACACCGTGGCAATTCTGCTGAAAACAGCGTCAATCCAGGTTAGTTCCATTCAAATCATGCAAGTTAGACTCCAAAACAAGGGCAAAAGTGCTTGGAAAAGTAGATACGATGGAGACGTATCAGTAAGCTTAGGGGTACAATCGACGACAATTTGATTGGTCGAGATCCAGCTCATGTTTAAAATGATGTCTAAGCCGGGATGAATTCTAGGATGTGATTGAGGATTGCGAACATTCGCAACATATTGAATCAACAGACTCAAAATGAAAATGACAAGGGATGCCAATAAGATTACGAGATTTATGGCATTAACCATCACGCAGGCAAGCAAGAATTTCAGGAGCAATTGGCTGCTCAGGATTTTCGGAAGACCGAATGGTATTTCGAAGACTTTTGTGAAATACATGAATCATTTGGGGATGAGCGGATACTCGATAAGTGCGAGAAATTATCCGTAGGGGTATTTAGGTGGCAAAGAACTGCAAGGCAGTAGGCACAAAGTATTCTCGAAACAATAGAGAGAATTTCGGTGTATCTTGTAATAACAAGATCAACTAGGGATGAATGTATGAACGACAAATGTAGGTAGTTTTCCATAAGGATACATCGGTGGTAGGGAATTGTAAAAGCGATGGCACATAGACTCGAGAGAACATCGTACAGTGTCTTCGGAATCTTCTAGTGAAGCAAGCGATTGTTCGGACCGAGGGGCTCTCCGGGAGAAAGTAATTAAGGGAACCTAGAGTTAGAGTTAGCAAATCATTTAACCCGAATAGGAGAGAGATCAGAGTCCTAGAGTATTGACGGGGATTGAGGGAGTCCTGGAATAGGGGGTCTCCAGACAGCCGGACTATAACCTTTGGCCGGACTGTTAGAATATGAAGATACAAGATTGAAGACTTCGTCTCGTGTCTGGATGGGATTCTACTTGGCGTGGAAGGCAAGCTAGGCAATACGGATATGGATATCTCCTCCTTTGTAACCGACCTTGTGTAACCCTAACCCTCTCCGGTGTCTATATAAATCGAAGGGTTTTAGTTCGTAGGACAACAACCATAACATACAATCATACCATAGGCTAGCTTCTAGGGTTTAGCCTCTCTGGTCTCGTGGTAGATCTACTCTTGTACTACCCATATCATCAATAACAATCAAGCAGGACGTAGGGTTTTACCTCCATCAAGAGGGCCCGAACCTGGGTAAAACATTGTGTCCCCTGCCTCCTATTACCATCCGGCCTAGACGCACAGTTCGGGACCCCCTACCCGAGATCCGCCGGTTTTGACACCGACATTGGTGCTTTCATTGAGAGTTCCTCTGTGTCGTCGTCGTTAGGCTTGATGGCTCCTAATATCATCGATAGAGATGCGGTCCAGGGCGAGACTTTTCTCCCCGGACAGATCTTCATATTCGGCGGCTTTGCACTGCGGGCTAATTCGCTTGGCCATCCGGAGCAGATTGAAAGCTACACTCCTGGCTGTTAGGTCAGATTTGGAAGTTTGAACTACATGGCCGACATCTACGGAGACTTGATCTTCGACGGATTCGAGCCACAGCCGGGCGTGCCGCACTGTCACAACTGGTATGACCTAGCTCTGCCGCCGAACAGTACCCCAGAGGCCGCGCCCGCATCAGCTCTGACCCTTAGCTCGGAGCCAATTGCGCCAATCGAGGACGGGTGGCTAGACACCGCCTCAGGGGCTGCAGTCTCAACGGCGATTGAGCTGAACATCAGCCTAATCCTCTGCGAAGCCCGTGACTCCAAGGTGCCGGACTCTTTTCTGTACTCTGAACCGTCCGCGCCCCTACCAAACGAATCCGATTGGGCGCTGATCATGGAATTCACTGTTGGAAATATTCTCTAGAGGCAATAATAAAAGCATTATTATTATATTTCCTTGTTCATGATAATTGTCTTTATTCATGCTATAATTGTGTTATCCGGAAATCGTAATACATGTGTGAATAATAGACACCAACATGTCCCTAGTAAGCCTCTAGTTGACTAGCTCGTTGATCAACAGATAGTCATGGTTTCCTGACTATGGACATTGGATGTCATTGATAACGAGATCACATCATTAGGAGAATGATGTGATGGACAAGACCCAATCCTAAACATAGCATAAGATTGTATAGTTCGTTTGCTAGAGTTTTTCCAATGTCAAGTATCCTTTCCTTAGACCATGAGATCGTGTAACTCCCGGATATCGTAGGAGTGCTTTGGGTGTACCAAACGTCACAACGTAACTGGGTGACTATAAAGGTATACTACGGGTATCTCCAAAAGTGTCTGTTGGGTTGACACGGATCAAGACTGGGATTTGTCACTCCATATGACGGAGAGGTATCACTGGGCCCACTCGGTAATACATCATCATTATGAGCTCAAAGTGACCAAGTGTCTGGTCACGGGATCATGCATTACGGTACGAGTAAAGTGACTTGCCGGTAACGAGATTGAACAAGGTATTGGGATACCGACGATCGAATCTCGGGCAAGTAGCATACCGATTGACAAAGGGAATTGTATACGGGGTTGCTTGAATCCTCGACATCGTGGTTCATCCGATGAGATCATCGAGGAGCATGTGGGAGCCAACATGGGTATCCAGATCCCGCTGTTGGTTATTGACCGGAGAGCGATCTCGGTCATGTCTACATGTCTCCCGAACCCGTAGGGTCTACACACTTAAGGTTCGGTGATGCTAGGGTTGTAGGGATATGTATATGCAGTAACCTGAATGTTGTTTGGAGTCCCGGAAGAGATCTCGGACGTCACGAGGAGTTCCGGAATGGTCCGGAGGTAAAGAATTATATATAGGAAGTGCTATTTCGGCCGTCGGGACAAGTTTCGGGGTCACCGGTATTGTACCGGGACCACTGGAAGGGTCCCGGGGGTCCACCGGGTGGGGCCACATGGGCTGTAGGGGTGTGCGCCTTGGCCTATATGGGCCAAGGGCACCAGCCCCAAGAGGCCCATGCGCCAAGAGATAAGGAAAGGAAGAGTCCTAAAGGGGGAAGGCACCTCCTAGGTGCCTTGGGGAGGAGGGATTCCTCCCTTGGCCGCCGCCCCCCTAGGAGACTGCATCTCCTAGGGCCGGCGCCCCCCCTAGGCTCCCTATATATAGTGGGGGAAGGAGGGCCTCTCACACCACGCCTTTGGTGCCTCCCTCTCCCTCTCCAACACATCCTCCTCCTCCATAGTGCTTGGCGAAGCCCTGCTGGAGTACTGCAGCTCCATCACCACCACGCCGTTGTGCTGCTGCTGGTGCCATCATCCTCAACCTCTCCTTCCCCTTGCTGGATCAAGAAGAAGGAGACGTTACGCTGACCGTACGTGTGTTGAACGCGGAGGTGCCGTCCGTTCGGCGCTAGGATCTCCGGTGATTTGGATCACGTCGAGTACGCCTTCCTCATCCCCGTTCTTTGAACGCTTCCGCGCGTGATCTACAAAGGTATGTAGATGCAATCCGATCACTCATTGCTAGATGAACTCCTAGATGGATCTTGGTGAAACCGTAGGAAAATTTTTGTTTTCTGCAACGTTCCCCAACAGTGGCATCATGAGCTAGGTCTATGCGTAGTTCTCTTGCACGAGTAGAACACAATTTGTTGTGGGCGTTGATGTTGTCAACTTTCTTGCCGCTACTAGTCTTATCTTGCTTCAGCGGTATTGTGGGATGAAGCGGCCCGGACCAACCTTACACGTACGCTTACGTGAGACCGGTTCCACCGACTAACATGCACTAGTTGCATAAGGTGGCTGGCGGGTGTCTGTCTCTCCCACTTTAGTTGGAGCGGATTCGATGAAAAGGGTCCTTATGAAGGGTAAATAGAAGTTGACAGATCACGTTGTGGCTTTAACGTAGGTAAGAAAACGTTCTTGCTAGAACCCTATTTCAGCCACGTAAAACTTGCAACAACAATTAGAGGACGTCTAACTTGTTTTTGCAGCAAGTGCTTTGTGATGTGATATGGCCAAAGTTGTGATGAATGATGAATGATATATATGTGATGTATGAGATGTTCATGCTATTGTAATAGGAATCACGACTTGCATGTCGATGAGTATGACAACCGGCAGGAGCCATAGGAGTTGTCTTTATTTTTTGTATGACCTGCGTGTCATTGAGAAACGCCATGTAAATTACTTTACTTTATTGCTAAATGTGTTAGCCGTAGTAGTAGAAGTAATAGTTGGCGAGCAACTTCATGGAGACACGATGATGGAGATCATGGCGTCATGCCGGTGACAAGATGAACATGGAGCCCCAAGATGGAGATCAAAGGATCTATGTGATATTGGCCATATCAGGTCACTATTATTATTTGATTGCATGTGATGTTTATCATGTTTTGTACATCTTGTTTGCTTAGAACGACGGTAGTAAATAAGATGATCCCTCATAATAATTTCAAGAAAGTGTTTCCCCTAACTGTGCACCTTTGCGACAGTTCGTTGTTTCGAAGCACCACGTGATGATCGGGTGTGATAGATTCCAACGTTCACATACAACGGGTGTAAGACAGATTTACACATGCAAACACTTAGGTTGACTTGATGAGCCTAGCATGTACAGACATGGCCTCGGAACACAGAAGACCGAAAGGTCGAGCATGAGTCGTATAGAAGATACGATCAACATGAAGATGTTCACCGACATTGACTAGTTCGTCTCACGTAATGATCGGACACGGCCTAGTTAACTCGGATCATGTTATACTTAGATGACTGGAGGGATGTCTATCTGAGTGGGAGTTCATTGAATAATTTGATTAGATGAACTTAATTATCATGAACTTAGTCTAAAATCTTTACAATATGTCTTGTAGATCAAATGGCCAACGTAGTCCTCAACTTCAATGCGTTCCTAGAGAAAACCAAGCTGAAAGACGATGGCTGCAACTATACGGACTGGGTCCGGAACCTGAGGATCATCCTCATAGCTGCCAAGAAAGATTATGTCCTACAAGCACCGCTAGGTGACGCACCCGTCCCACAGAACCAAGATGTTATGAACGCTTGGCAGACACGTGCTGATGACTACTCCCTCGTTCAGTGCGGCATGCTTTACAGCTTAGAGCCGGGGCTCCAAAAGCGTTTTGAGAGACATGGAGCATATGAGATGTTCGAAGAGCTGAAAATGGTTTTTCAAGCTCATGCCCGGGTCGAGAGATATGAAGTCTCCGACAAATTCTTCAGCTGTAAGATGGAGGAAAATAGTTCTGTCAGTGAGCACATACTCACAATGTCTGGGTTACATAACCGCTTGACTCAGCTGGGAGTTAATCTCCCGGATGACGCGGTCATTGACAGAATCCTTCAGTCGCTTCCACCGAGCTACAAGAGCTTTGTGATGAACTTCAATATGCAGGGGATGGAAAAGACCATTCCCGAATTATTTGCGATGCTGAAATCAGCAGAGGTAGAAGTCAAAAAGGACCATCAAGTGTTGATGGTGAATAAAACCACTAAGTTCAAGAAAGGCAAGGGTAAGAAGAACTTCAAGAAGGACGGCAAGGGAGTTGCCGCGCCCGGTAAGCAAGCTACCGGGAAGAAGCCAAAGAATGGACCCAAGCTCGAGACTGAGTGCTTTTATTGCAAGGGAAGTGGTCACTGGAAGCGGAACTGCCCCAAATACTTAGCAGACAAGAAGGCCGGCAAAACAAAAGGTATATGTGATATACATGTAATTGATGTGTACCTTACCAGTACTCGTAGTAGCTCCTGGGTATTTGATACCGGTGCAGTTGCTCACATTTGTAACTCAAAGCAGGAGCTGCGGAATAAGCGGAGACTGGCGAAGGACGAGGTGACGATGCGCGTCGGGAATGGTTCCAAGGTCGATGTGATCGCCGTCGGCACACTACCTCTACATTTACCTATGGGATTAGTTTTGAACCTCAATAATTGTTATTTAGTGCCAAGTTTGAGCATGAATATTGTATCAGGATCTCGTTTAATTTGAGATGGCTACTCATTTAAATCTGAGAATAATGGTTGTTCTATTTATATGAGAGATATGTTTTATGGTCATGCTCCAATGGTGAATGGTTTATTCTTAATGAATCTCGAGCGTAATGCTACACATGTTCATAGTGTGAGTACCAAAAGATGTAAGATTGATAATGATAGTCCCACATACTTGTGGCACTGCTGCCTTGGTCACATAGGTGTCAAACGCATGAAGAAGCTCCATGCTGATGGACTTTTAGAGTCTCTTGATTATGAATCATTTGACACGTGCGAACCATGCCTCATGGGTAAAATGACCAAGACTCCATTCTCAGGAACAATGGAGCGAGCAACCAACTTATTGGAAATCATACATACTGATGTGTGCGGTCCAATGAGTGTTGAGGCTCGCGGTGGCTATTGTTATGTTCTCACCCTCACTGATGACTTGAGTAGATATGGGTATGTCTACTTAATGAAACACAAGTCTGAAACCTTTGAAAAGTTCAAAGAATTTCAGAGTGAGGTTGAGAATCAACGTGACAGAAAAATCAAGTTTTTACGATCAGATCGTGGAGGAGAATACTTGAGTCACGAATTTGGCACACACTTAAGAAAATGTGGAATAGTTTCACAACTCACGCCGCCTGGAACACCTCAGCGTAATGGTGTGTCCGAACGTCGTAATCGCACTCTACTAGATATGGTGCGATCTATGATGTCTCTTGCCGATTTACCGCTATCTTTTTGGGGGTATGCTTTAGAGACTGCCGCATTCACTTTAAATAGGGCTCCGTCGAAATCCGTTGAGACGACACAGTATGAATTATGGTTTGGGAAGAAACCTAAGCTGTCGTTTCTAAAAGTTTGGGGATGCGATGCTTCAACCTGAAAAGCTCGAACCCAAGTCGGAAAAATGCGTCTTCATAGGATACCCTAAAGAAACTATTGGGTATACCTTCTACCTCAGATCCGAAGGCAAGATCTTTGTTGCCAAGAATGGATCCTTTCTAGAGAAAGAGTTTCTCTCGAAAGAAGTAAGTGGGAGGAAAGTAGAACTTGATGAAGTATTACTGTTGGAAATATGCCCTAGAGGCAATAATAAAAGTATTATTATTATATTTCCTTGTTCATGATAATTGTCTTTTATTCATGCTATAACTGTATTATCCGGAAATCGTAATACACGTGTGGATACATAGACCACAATATATCCCTAGTGAGCCTCTAGTTGACTAGCTCGTTGTGATCAACAGATAGTCATGGTTTCCTGGCTATGGACATTGGATGTCGTTGATAACGGGATCACATCATTAGGAGAATGATGTGATGGACAAGACCCAATCCTAAGACTAGCACAAAAGATCGTGTAGTTCATTTGCTAGAGCTTTGCCAATGTCAAGTATCTCTTCCTTTGACCATGAGATCGTGTAACTCCTGGATACCGTAGGAGTGCTTTGGGTGTATCAAACGTCACAACGTAACTGGGTGACTATAAAGGTGCACTACAGGTATCTCCGAAAGTATCTATTGTTTTATGCGGATCGAGACTGGGATTTGTCACTCCGTGTAAACGGAGAGGTATCTCTGGGCCCACTCGATAGGACATCATCATATGCGCAATGTGACCAAGGAGTTGATCATGGGATGATGTGTTACGGAACGAGTAAAGTGACTTGCCGGTAACGAGATTGAACAAGGTATTGGATACCGACGATCGAATCTCGGGCAAGTAACATACCGATAGACAAAGGGAATTGAATACGGGATTGATTAAGTCCTTGACATCGTGGTTCATCTGATGAGATCATCGTGGAACATGTGGGAGCCATCATGGGTATCCAGATCCCGCTGTTGGTTATTGACCGGAGAACGTCTCGGTCATGTCTACATGTCTCCCGAACCCGTAGGGTCTACACACTTAAGGTTCGATGACGCTAGGGTTACAAAGGAAGCTTGTATGTGGTTACCAAATGTTGTTCGGAGTCCCGGATGAGATCCCGGACGTCACGAGGAGTTCCGGAATGGTCCGGAGGTAAAGATTTATATATAGGAAGTCCTGTTTCGGCCATCGGGACAAGTTTCGGGGTCATCGGTATTGTACCGGGACCACCGGAAGGGTCCCGGGGGCCCACTGGGTGGGGCCACCTGCCCCGGGGGGCCACATGGGCTGTAGGGGGTGCGCCTTGGCCTACATGGGCCAAGGGCACCAGCCCCAAGAGGCCCATGCGCCTAGGGAACCCTAGAGGGAAGAGTCCTTGAGGGGGAAGGCACCTCCGAGGTGCCTTGGGGAGGATGGACTCCTCCCCCCCCTCTTGGCCGCCGCACCAGATGCCATCTGGAGGCTGGCCGCTGCCCCTTGGGGTGGGAAACCCTAAAGGGGGCGCAGCCCTCCCCTTCCCCTATATATATGAGGCCTAGGGGCTGCCCATAACACGCGATTTGATCTCTCGTTGGTGCAGCCCTGCCCCTCTCCCTCCTCCTCCTCTCCCGTGGTGCTTGGCGAAGCCCTGCTGGATTGCCACACTCCTCCATCACCACCACGCCGTTGTGCTGCTGTTGGATGGAGTCTTCCTCAACCTCTCCCTCTCTCCTTGCTGGATCAAGGCGTGGGAGACGTCACCGGGCTGTACGTGTGTTGAACACGGAGGTGCCGTGCGTTCGGCACTTGATCATCGGTGATTTGAATCACGACGAGTACGACTCCATCAACCCCGTTCACTTGAACGCTTCCGCTTAGCGATCTACAAGGGTATGTAGATGCACTCTCCTTCTACTCGTTGCTGGTCTCTCCATAGATAGATCTTGGTGACGCGTAGGAAAATTTTGAATTTCTGCTACGTTCCCCAACAGTGGCATCATGAGCTAGGTCTATTGCGTAGATTCTTTGCACGAGTAGAACACAAAGTAGTTGTGGGCATTGATGTTGTTCAATATGCTTACCGTTACTAGTCCAATCTTGTTTCGACGGTATTGTGGGATGAAGCGGCCCGAACGACCTTACACGTACTCTTACGTGAGACAGGTTCCACCGATTGACATGCACTTGGTGCATAAGGTGGCTAGCGGGTGCCAGTCTCTCCCACTTTAGTCGGAACGGATTCGATGAAAAGGGTCCTTATGAAGGGTAAATAGCAATTGGCATATCAAGTTGTGGTCTTGCGTAGGTAAGAAACGTTCTTGCTAGAAACCCATAGCAGCCATGTAAAACATGCAACAACTATTAGAGGACGTCTAACTTGTTTTTGCAGGGTATGCTATGTGATGTGATATGGCCAAAGGATGTGATGAATGAATATATGTGATGTATGAGATTGATCATGTTCTTGTAATAGGATTCACGACTTGCATGTCGATGAGTATGACAACCGGCAGGAGCCATAGGAGTTGTCTTTATTTTTTGTATGACCTGCGTGTCATTGAAGAACGCCATGTAAACTACTTTACTTTATTGCTAAACGCGTTAGTCATAGAAGTAGAAGTAGTCATTGGCGTGACAACTTCATGAAGACACGATGATGGAGATCATGATGATGGAGATCATGGTGTCATGCCGGTGACAAGATGATCATGGAGCCCCGAAGATGAAGATCAAAGGAGCTATATGATATTGGCCATATCATGTCACTACTCTATTTGATTGCATGTGATGTTTATCATGTTTATGCATCTTGTTTACTTAGGACGACGGTAGTAAATAAGATGATCCCTTACAAAATTTCAAGAAGTGTTCTCCCCTAACTGTGCACCGTTGCTACAGTTTGTCGCTTCTAAGCACCACGTGATGATCGGGTGTGATGGATTCTTACGTTCACATACAACGGGTGTAAGACAGTTTTACACAGCGAAAACACTTAGGGTTAACTTGACGAGCCTAGCATGTGCAGACATGGCCTCGGAACACGGAGACCGAAAGGTTGAGCATGAGTCGTATGGTAGATATGATCAACATGAAGATGTTCACCGATGATGACTAGTCCGTCTCACGTGATGATCGGACACGGCCTAGTTGACTCGGATCATGTAATCACTTAGATGACTAGAGGGATGTCTATCTGAGTGGGAGTTCATAAGATGAACTTAATTATCCTAAACATAGTCAAAAGACCTTTTGCAAATTATGTCGTAGCTCGCGCTATAGTTCTACTGTTTAGATATGTTCCTAGAGAAAATATAGTTTGAAAGTTGAAAGTAGCAATTATGCGAACAGTAGAAAGCTTATGTCCTTAATGCACTGCTCAGTGTGCTGAACCCCAAACATCATTTGTGGATGTTTCGAACATCGAACATACACGTTTTGATAACTACGTGATAGTTCAGTTAAATGGTTTAAGTAGAGGCACCAAAGACGTTTTCGAAACATCGCGGAACATATGAGATGTTTCGAGGGCTGAAATTGGGATTTCAGGCTCGTGCTCGCGTCAAGAGGTATAAGACCTCCGACGATTCTCTTAGCCTGCAAACTAAGGGAGAAAAGCTCAATCGTTGAGCTTGTGCTCAGATTGTCTGAGTGCAACAATCACTTGAATCGAGTGGGAGTTGATCTTCCAGATGAGATAGTGATGTTTCCCCAAAGTCATTGCCACCAAGCTGCTAGAGCTTCGTGATGAACTATAACTATCAAGGATAGAGATGATGATCCTTGAGGTATTCGCGTTGTTTGACATCGCGAAAGTAGAAATCAAGAAGGAGCATCAATTGTTGATGGTTGATGAAACCACTAGTTTCAAGAAGGGCAAGGGAAAGAAGGGATACTTCATGAAACGGCAAATCAGCTGCTGCACCAATGAAGAAACCCGAGGTTGAACCCAAACCCGAGACTAAGTGCTTCTGTAATAAGGGGAACAGCCACTGGAGCAAGATTACCGTAGATACTTGGTAGATGAGAAGGCTGGCAAGGTCGATAGAAGTATATTGGATATACATTATGTTAATGTGTACTTTACTAATACTCCTAGTAGCACCAGGGTATTAGATACCGGTTCGGTTGCTAAGTGTTAGTAACTCGAAATAAAAGCTACGGAATAAACAAAGACTAGCTAAAGGTGAGCTGGCGATATATGTTGGAAGTGTTTCCAAGTTTGATGTGATCAAACATCGCACGCTCCCTCTACCATCAAGATTAGTATTAAACCTGAATGGTTTATTGAATCTCGATCGTAGTGATACACATTTTCATGCCAAAAGATATAAGATAGTAATGATAGTACCATTTGCTTGTGGCACTGCCATGTAAGTCATATTGGTATAAAACGCATGAAGAAGCTCCATGTTGATGGATCTTTGGACTCACTCGTTTTTGAAAAGTTTGAGACATGCGAACCATGTCTATTGGTATATATGCATGAAGAAACTCCATGCAAATGGACCGTTTGAACTCACTTGATTTTGAATCACTTGAGATATGCAAATCATACCACATGGGCAAGATGACTGAAAAGCCTCGGTTTCAGTAAGATGGAACAAGATAGTAACTTGTTGGAAGTAACACATTTTGATGTGTGTAGTCCAATGAGTGCTGAGGCATGCAGTGAATATCATTATGTTCTTACTTCACAGATGATTCGAGTAGATGTTGAGAATATTTACTTGATGAAACACAAGTCTGAATTATTGAATGGTTCAAGTAATTTCAGAGTGAAGTAGAAGATCATTGTGACAAGAGGATATAATGTCTATGATATGATCATGGAGATGAATATCTGTGTTATGAGTTTTGGCACACAATTAAGACATTGTGGAAATTGTTTCGCAATTAATACCGCCTGGAACACCATAATGTGATGGTGTGTCCGAACATCATAGTTGCACCCTATTGGATATGGTGCGTACCATGATGTCTCTTATCGAATTACCACTATCGTTCATGGGTTAGGCATTAGAGACAACCACATTCACTTTAAATAGGGCACCACGTAATTCCGTTGAGATGACACCGTATGAATTATGGTTTAGAGAAACCTAAGTTGTCGTTCCTTAAAGGTTTGGGGCTGCGACGCTTATGTGAAAAAGTTTCAGGATTAAGCTCGAACCCAAAACGGATAAAATGCATCTTCATAAGGACACCCAAAATAGTTGGGTATACCTCCTGTCTCAGATCCGAAAGCAACAAGGGATTGTTTCGAGAATCAGGTCCTTTCTCGAGGAAAAGTTTCTCTCGAAAGAATTGAGTGGGAGGATGGTGGAGACTTGATGAGGTTATTGAACCGTCACTTCAACTAGTGTATAGCAGGGCACAAAGAGTTGTTCCTGTGGCACCTACACTAATTGAAGTGGAAGCTTATGATAGTGATCATGAAGATTCGGATCAAGTCACTACCGTACCTCGTAGGGTGACAAGGATGCGTACTACTTTAGAGTGGTACGGTAATCCTGTCTTGAAGGTCATGTTGCTAGACAACAATGAACCTACGAGCTATGGAGAAGCGATGGTGGGCCCGGATTCCGATAAATGGCTTGAGGCCATAAAATTCGAGAGAGGATCCATGTATGAAAACAAAGTGTAGACTTTGGTAGAACGGCTCGATGGTCGTAAGGCTAATGAGTACAGATGGATTTCAAAAGGAAGATGGACAATGATGGTAAATGTCACCATTAAGAAAGCTCGACTTGTCGTTAAGATGTTTTCCGACAAGTTCAAGGAGTTGACTACGATGAGATTTTCTCACTCGTAGCGATGCTAAGAGTCTGTTGGAATTATATTAGCGATTACTGCATTATTTATGAAATCTTGCAGATAGGATGTCAAAACATTGTTTCCTCGACGATTTTATTGAGGAAAGGTTGTATGTGATACAACCGAAAGGTTTTGTCAATCCCGAAAGATGCTAAAAGGTATGCTAGCTCCAGCGATCCTTCTAAGGACTGGAGTAAGCATCTCGGAGTTGGAATGTATGCTTTGATGATGATCAAAGATTTTGGGTTTGTACAAAGTTTATGAGAAACTTGTATTTCCAAAGAAGTGAGTGGGAGCACTATAAAATTTCTGATGAGTATATGTTGTTGACATATTGATGATCAGAAATGATGTAGAATTTCTAGAAAGCATATAGGGTTATTTGAAAGGTGTTTTTCAATAGAAAACCTGGATTAAGCTACTTGAACATTGAGCATCGAGATCTATAAGGATAGATCAAAATGCTTAATAATACTTTCAAAATGAGCATATACCTTGACATGATCTTGAAGGTGTTCAAGATGGATCAGTCAAAGAAGAAGTTCTTGCCTGAGTTGTAAGGTACGAAGTTAAGACTTAAAGCTCGACCATGGCAGAATAGAGAGAAAGGACGAAGGTCGTCTCCTATGCTTAAGACATAGGCTCTATAGTATGCTATGCTGTGTACCGCACCTGAAGTGTGCCTTGCCATGAGTTAGTCAAGGGGTACAAGAGTGATCCAAGAATGGATCACAGACAGTGGTCAAAGTTATCCTTAGTAACTAGTGGACTAAGGAATTTTCTCGATTATGGAGGTGGTAAAAGAGTTCGTCGTAAAGGGTTACGTCGATGCAAGCTTAACACCTATCCGGATAGCTCTGAGTAGAGATACCGGATACGTATAATGGAGCAACAATTTAGAATAGCTCCAAGTAGAACAGTTATTTGGATTAGCTCCAAATAGAGCGTGGTAGCTACATCTAGGAGATGACATAGAGATTTGTAAAACACACACGGATCTGAAAGGATCGGACCCGTTGACTAAAACCTCTCTCACAAGCAACATGATCAAACATAAAACTCATTGAGTGTTAATCACATAGTGATGTGAACTAGACTACTGACTCTAGTAAACTCTTGGGTATTAGTCACATGGTGATGTGACCTGTGAGTGTTAATCACATGGCGATGTGAACTAGATTATTGACTCTAGTGCAAGTGGGAGACTGTTGGAAATATGCCCTAGAGGCAATAATAAAAGTATTATTATTATATTTCCTTGTTCATGATAATTGTCTTTTATTCATGCTATAACTGTATTATCCAGAAATCGTAATACACGTGTGAATACATAGACCACAATATATCCCTAGTGAGCCTCTAGTTGACTAGCTCGTTGTGATCAACAGATAGTCATGGTTTCCTGGCTATGGACATTGGATGTCGTTGATAACGGGATCACATCATTAGGAGAATGATGTGATGAACAAGACCCAATCCTAAGACTAGCACAAAAGATCGTGTAGTTCATTTGCTAGAGCTTTGCCAATGTCAAGTATCTCTTCCTTTGACCATGAGATCGTGTAACTCCTGGATACCGTAGGAGTGCTTTGGGTGTATCAAACGTCACAACGTAACTGGGTGACTATAAAGGTGCACTACAGGTATCTCCGAAAGTATCTATTGTTTTATGCGGATCGAGACTGGGATTTGTCACTCCGTGTAAACGGAGAGGTATCTCTGGGCCCACTCGGTAGGACATCATCATATGCGCAATGTGACCAAGGAGTTGATCACGGGATGATGTGTTACGGAACGAGTAAAGTGACTTGCCGGTAATGAGATTGAACAAGGTATTGGATACCGACGATCGTATCTCGGGCAAGTAACATACCGATAGACAAAGGGAATTGAATACGGGATTGATTAAGTCCTTGACATCGTGGTTCATCTGATGAGATCATCGTGGAACATGTGGGAGCCATCATGGGTATCCAGATCCCGTTGTTGGTTATTGACCGGAGAATGTCTCGGTCAT
Organism: Triticum aestivum; assembly: GCF_018294505.1. Lineage (NCBI taxonomy): Eukaryota > Viridiplantae > Streptophyta > Magnoliopsida > Poales > Poaceae > Triticum > Triticum aestivum. The sequence goes on from NC_057812.1 coordinate 272,316,340, forward strand.
GTCTACATGTCTCCCGAACCCGTAGGGTCTACACACTTAAGGTTCGATGACGCTAGGGTTATAAAGGAAGCTTGTATGTGGTTACCGAATGTTGTTCGGAGTCCCGGATGAGATCCCGGACGTCACGAGGAGTTCCGGAATGGTCCGGAGGTAAAGATTTATATATAGGAAGTCCTGTTTCGGCCATCGGGACAAGTTTCGGGGTCATCGGTATTGTACCGGGACCACCGGAAGGGTCCCGGGGGCCCACCGGGTGGGGCCACCTGCCCCGGGGGGCCACATGGGCTGTAGGGGGTGCGCCTTGGCCTACATGGGCCAAGGGCACCAGCCCCAAGAGGCCCATGCGCCTAGGGAACCCTAGAGGGAAGAGTCCTTGAGGGGGAAGGCACCTCCGAGGTGCCTTGGGGAGGATGGACTCCTCCCCCCCCTCTTGGCCGCCGCACCAGATGCCATCTGGAGGCTGGCCGCCGCCCCTTGGGGTGGGAAACCCTAAAGGGGGTGCAGCCCTCCCCTTCCCCTATATATATGAGGCCTAGGGGCTGCCCATAACACGCGATTTGATCTCTCGTTGGTGCAGCCCTGCCCCTCTCCCTCCTCCTCCTCTCCCGTGGTGCTTGGCGAAGCCCTGCTGGATTGCCACGCTCCTCCATCACCACCACGCCGTTGTGCTGCTGTTGGATGGAGTCTTCCTCAACCTCTCCCTCTCTCCTTGCTGGATCAAGGCGTGGGAGACGTCATCAGGCTGTACGTGTGTTGAACGCGGAGGTGCCGTGCGTTCGGCACTTGATCATCGGTGATTTGAATCACGACGAGTACGACTCCATCAACCCTGTTCACTTGAACGCTTCTGCTTAGCAATCTACAAGGGTATGTAGATGCACTCTCCTTCTACTCGTTGCTGGTCTCTCCATAGATAGATCTTGGTGACTCGTAGGAAAATTTTGAATTTCTGCTACGTTCCCCAACAATTACCTCTTGAACCGAAAAATGGCGCAGCTCAAGAAAATGTTCCTGAGGTGCCTGCACCAACTAGAGAGGAAGTTAATGATGATGATCAAGATACTTCTGATCAAGCTCCTACTGAAATTCGAAGGTCCACAAGGACACGTTCCACACCAGAGTGGTACGGCAACCCTGTCTTGGAAATCATGTTGTTAGACAACGGTGAACCTTCGAAGTATGAGGAAGCGATGGCGGGCCCGGATTCCGACAAATGGCTGGAAGCCATGAAATCCGAGATAGGATCCATGTATGAAAACGAAGTATGGACTTTGACTGACTTGCCCGTAGAGCGGCGAGCCATAGAAAATAAATGGATCTTTAAGAAGAAGACAGACGCAGATGGTAATGTGACCATCTATAAAGCTCGGCTTGTCGCTAAGGGTTATCGACAAGTTCAAGGGGTTGACTACGATGAGACTTTCTCACCGGTAGCGAAGCTAAAGTCCGTCCGAATCATGTTAGCAATTGCCGCATTCTATGAGATATGGCAAATGGACGTCAAAACGGCATTCCTTAATGGTTTCCTTAAGGAAGAATTATATATGATGCAACCGGAAGGTTTTGTCGATCCTAAGAATGCTGACAAGGTGTGCAAGCTCCAACGCTCGATTTATGGGCTGGTGCAAGCATCTCGGAGTTGGAACATTCGCTTTGATGAGATGATCAAAGCGTTTGGGTTTACGCAGACTTATGGAGAAGCCTGTGTTTACAAGAAAGTGAGTGGGAGCTCTGTAGCATTTCTCATATTATATGTAGATGACATACTTTTGATGGGAAATGATATAGAACTCTTGGATAGCATTAAGGCCTACTTGAATAAGAGTTTTTCAATGAAGGACCTTGGAGAAGCTACTTATATATTAGGCATCAAGATCTATAGAGACAGATCAAGACGCCTCATAGGTCTTTCACAAAGCACAGACCTTGATAAGATATTGAAGAAGTTCAATATGGATCGGTCTAAGAAGGGGTTCTTACCTGTGTTGCAAGGTGTGAAATTGAGCTCAGCTCAATGTCCGACCACGGCAGAAGATATAGAAGAGATGAGTGTCATCCCCTATGCCTCAGCCATAGGTTCTATTATGTATGCCATGCTGTGTACCAGACCTGATGTAAACCTTGCCGTAAGTTTGGTAGGTAGGTACCAAAGTAATCCCGGCAAGGAACACTGGACAACGGTCAAGAATATCCTGAAGTACCTGAAAAGGACTAAGGAAATGTTTCTCGTTTATGGAGGTGACGAAGAGCTCGTCGTAAAAGGTTACGTCGACGCTAGCTTCGACACAGATCTGGATGACTCTAAGTCACAAACCGGATACGTGTATATTTGAATGGTGGGGCAGTAAGCTGGTGCAGTTGCAAGCAGAGCGTCATGGCAGGATCTACATGTGAAGCGGAGTACATGGCAGCCTCGGAGGCAGCGCATGAAGCAATTTGGGTGAAGGGGTTCATCACTGACCTAGGAGTCATACCCAATGCGTCGGGGCCGATCAAGCTCTTCTGTGACAACACTGGAGCTATTGCTCTTGCCAAGGAGCCCAGGTTTCACAAGAAGACAAGGCACATCAAGCGTCGCTTCAACTCCATTCGTGAAAATGTTCAAGATGGAGACATAGATATTTGTAAAGTACATACGGACCTGAATGTAGCAGATCCATTGACTAAACCTCTCCCTAGAGCAAAACATGATCAACACCAGAATTCCATGGGTGTTCGATTCATCACAATGTAACTAGATTATTGACTCTAGTGCAAGTGGGAGACTATTGGAAATATGCTCTAGAGGCAATAATAAAAGCATTATTATTATATTTCCTTGTTCATGATAATTGTCTTTATTCATGCTATAATTGTGTTGTCCGGAAATCGTAATACATGTGTGAATAATAGACACCAACATGTCCCTAGTAAGCCTCTAGTTGACTAGCTCGTTGATCAACAGATAGTCATGGTTTCTTGACTATGGACATTGGATGTCATTGATAACGAGATCACATCATTAGGAGAATGATGTGATGGACAAGACCCAATCCTAAACATAACATAAGATCGTATAGTTCGTTTGCTAGAGTTTTTCCAATGTCAAGTATCCTTTCCTTAGACCATGAGATCGTGTAACTCCCGGATACCGTAGGAGTGCTTTGGGTGTACCAAACGTCACAACGTAACTGGGTGACTATAAAGGTATACTATGGGTATCTCCGAAAGTGTCTGTTGGGTTGACACGGATCAAGACTGGGATTTGTCACTCCGTATGATGGAGAGGTATCACTGGGCCCACTCGGTAATACTTCATCATTATGAGCTCAAAGTGACCAAGTGTCTGGTCACGGGATCATGCATTACGGTACGAGTAAAGTGACTTGCCGGTAACGAGATTGAACAAGGTATTGGGATACCGACGATCGAATCTCGGGCAAGTAGCATACCGATTGACAAAGGGAATTGTATACGGGGTTGCTTGAATCCTCGACATCGTGGTTCATCCGATGAGATCATCGAGGAGCATGTGGGAGCCAACATGGGTATCCAGATCCTGTTGTTGGTTATTGACCGGAGAGCGATCTCGGTCATGTCTACATGTCTCCCGAACCCGTAGGGTCTACACACTTAAGGTTCGGTGACGCTAGGGTTGTAGGGATATGTATATGCAGTAACCCGAATGTTGTTCGGAGTCCCGGATGAGATCCCGGACGTCACGAGGAATTCCGGAATGGTCCGGAGGTAAAGAATTATATATAGGAAGTGCTATTTCGGCCGTCGGGACAAGTTTCGGGGTCACCGGTATTGTACCGGGACCATCGGAAGGGTCCCGGGGGTCCACCGGGTGGGGCCACCTGCCCCGGGGGGCCACATGGGCTGTAGGGGTGTGCGCCTTGGCCTATATGGGCCAAGGGCACCAGCCCCAAGAGGCCCATGCGCCAAGAGATAAGGAAAGGAAGAGTCCTAAAGGGGGAAGGCACCTCCTAGGTGCCTTGGGGAGGAGGGATTCCTCCCTTGGCCGCCGCCCCCTAGGAGATTGCATCTCCTAGGGCCGGCGCCCCCCTAGGCTCCCTATATATAGTGGGGGAAGGAGGGCCTCTCACACCACGCCTTTGGTGCCTCCCTCTCCCTCTCCAACACATCCTCCTCCTCCATAGTGCTTGGCGAAGCCCTGCCGGAGTACTGCAGCTCCATCACCACCACGCCGTCGTGCTGCTGCTGGTGCCATCATCCTCAACCTCTCCTTCCCCTTGCTGGATCAAGAAGAAGGAGACGTTACGCTGACCGTACGTGTGTTGAACGCGGAGGTGCCGTCCGTTCGGCGCTAGGATCTCCGGTGATTTGGATCACGTCGAGTACGCCTTCCTCATCCCCGTTCTTTGAACGCTTCCGCGCGTGATCTACAAAGGTATGTAGATGCAATCCGATCACTCGTTGCTAGATGAACTCCTAGATGGATCTTGGTGAAACCGTAGGAAAATTTTTGTTTTCTGCAACGTTCCCCAACATTCACCGCCGCGGATATCTTTCAGCACTCGCCCTTTGGCGACATTCTGAATTCACTAAGGTCTCTCTCTTTGTCAGGAGAGCCCTGGCCGAACTATGGCCAACAGGATTGGGATGTGGACGACAGAGAAATTCGACGCCCATCCACCACCCACTTCGTAGCCATTGTCGATGATTCAACCGACATGCTCGACTTCGACTCTGAAGACATCGACGGTATGGACGACGATGCGGGAGGCGAAGAGGAACCACCGCCCACAGGGCGCTCGACGTCCACCTCATCATATGACGTATACATGGTGGACACACCAAAAGAAGACGACGACGAGGAACGGAAGGACACAACGAAGGCTTGTCCCCTCGAGAAGCAGTCAAAGCGGCAGCGTGAGCGCCGGCCCAAATCCCGCCTTGGTAGAAATAACGATCATACAGACCCAACGTTGGAGCAGGGCGAACTACTGTCGGACCACGGCAATACAGAAAATCAAACCGAACAAACCAATTCTGTCAAAGATAAAAGTCCGGATGACATAACGCCGGACAGGCACCTGGAGCAGCAGAATGCCCGTCAAAGGCTTGTTGCCACCGCGAGGAGTCTGAAAAAGCAGAAGCAAAGGCTTAAGGCTACGCAGGACACACTCCAAATCAGATGGAGTAAAGTACTCAACACAGCAGCGAAGTATGGTGGCAATCGCCCCACCAAGAGCTACCCGAAGCGGAAGTTGCTACCCGAATTCGATGAGGAGGCCCTAGATCCCCCACAACCAAAAATCAAAATGTCCACCTGGCCGGATAGACGACCTCATGGCCAACATGGAGCGGCAAACAACTCCACTCACAAGCCAATAAGCGATCCACATGAGGGCTCGCACCAAAAGGACGGCGTAACCAGATCCATCTATGGACCACGCAAGCGCGCCCCAGCATATGATGCAACACAACAAGCATCAGAACAACGCGGTACACCCAGCTATAGGGGTGCCGCACACCCCCTATGTTTCACCGATGAGGTGTTAGACCATGAATTCCCAGAGGGATTCAAACCCGTAAACATAGAGTCATACGACGGAACAACAGACCCTAGGGTCTGGATTGAGGACTATATCCTTCATATCCATATGGCTCGAGGAGACGATATCCACGCCATCAAGTACTTACCCCTCAAGCTCAAAGGGCCAGCTCGGCACTGGCTTAAAAGCCTCCCCAAAAACTCCATTGGAAGCTGGGAAGAGCTCGAAAACGCCTTTCGGGCAAATTTTCAAGGGACTTATGTCCGACCTCCGGACGCGGATGATTTGAGTCATATAACTCAACAGCCCGGAGAGTCAGCCCGAAAGCTTTGGAACAGGTTTCTTACTAAAAAGAACCAAATTGTTGGATGTCCGGACACCGAAGCCTTCGCAGCTTTTAAGCATAGCGTCCGTGACGAATGGCTTGCAAGACACCTCGGCCAAGAAAAGCCGAGAACAATGGCAGCATTAACAAGCCTCATGACCCGCTTTTGCGCGGGTGAGGATAGCTGGCTAGCCAGATGCAGCACCAGCGACCCCAGTACATCCTAAGTTAGAGATGGAAACGGGAAATCACGGCGCAACAACAATAACAAAAGCCGGAATAAAGAAGACAGCACGAAGAGCACGACAGTAAACGCCGGATTCAAAAGCTCTCGGCCAGGTCAGCAAAAGCCGCCCTCTAAAGCCATCAAAAACGAACTGTCCAGCCTAAACAAAATTCTGGACCAAATATGTCAAATCCATAGCACCCCTGGTAAACCCGCTAATCATACCCACAGAGAATGTTGGGTCTTCAAGCAATCCGGCAAGCTCAACGCCGTACACAAGGGGGAGGATACACCAAGCGAAGACGAGGATGAGCCTCTCAAGCAAGACACTGGGGAACAAAAGAAATTTCCACCAGAAGTCAAAACAGTAAATGCGTTACACGTGATCAAGGGGAGAAACAAAACGGCACTCCCAGAAAAATATGCCCAAGGGCCTATCACCGCGGAGTCCTGCCACTGGTCGTCTCAACCGATAACTTTCGACCATCGTGATTAATCAGAAAGTATCCGGCGTGCAGGATGGGCTGCCCTAGTATTAGACCCAATAATTGACGGATACCACTTCACACGAGTCTTGATGGACGGTGGCAGCAGTCTAAACCTGATATACCAGGATACAATCCGCGAAATGGGGATAGACCCAACGAAAATTTGCCATAGCAACACTACGTTTAAAGGAGTAATGCCAGGCCCAGGGGCTCACTACACGGGCTCCCTGCTACTAAAGGTTATATTCGGCTTCCCCGATAACTCCCGTAGCGAACATTTAACCTTCCATATTGCTCTGTTCCAATGCGGTTATCAAGCACTACTTGGACGCGAAGCTTTTGCTCGCTTTAATGCAATACCACATTACGCTTCCCTGACGCTCAAGATGCCCGGTCCAAGCGGCATCATTACAGTGAACGGAAGTATTAAGCGATCCTTGCGCGTCGAAGAGAATGCGACTGCCTTGGCAGCCGCACAATAAAAACGGCCTCGCCAACTAAAGTATTTGCTAGGTCGTCAAGACCACGGACGCGGTTAGACGAGTCCGGCGCTGCTATATGTAATTTATACTGGATTGATGGCCACACCCCTATTACAAATACAAGGGGCTCAACACGCGCAGACAAGTGGCAATTTCTACTCATTTCTAGTTATACATGGTCTCTTTAACAAACCACCTTTTTGCACGACAACTTTTTCACCTAAGTTCCTCTTTTTTACAGATGACCATCGTGCTACACCCGTCCAGGATACGGCACAACGGAGACACAGGCGCAGACGTGCAGCAGGGACCCGCTCCAAGGATTCTTTTTAGATTAAGACCCTGCGTAAACCTTTTTTACTGTCTCTTGTTGATACACATCCACTGAATTCTCAGCACAATTGAGAAGGATGCTGACGTCTTGGCAAGTGGCCACGTCAGAATAATGCACGTACTTGGACACAAGGGGCTTCTTACAAAGGGCACTATTTAGGCTCGATTTATACCATAAAGACCAAATACCTTAGGGAGTGTTCGGCGTCGCGAGTTTGGCCTTATATGCATCATCTCCGAATCATTGTCTTTGGTCAAATGTTGGGTTTTCCCGGCTCCTGTGTTTTGGTGCCTTACGTTCCGCTTTATCGGCTAAGGCAGCACCAGGAGAACTACTGCGATTGTGCCCTGGTTCATCCGGACGAGCACCTCAGTAGAGAAAGCCGAAAACTGACTGTCATGATATAGTGTGAGACTGGTCAACCACTCGATGACCTATCGGAATGTTAGAATTCCTCCGTCTTAACGAAGGGCCGTTTTCCGGCCAGGCATTTACGCACCCCGAGATCGGGAGAGGGCGGAGCCACCAGGGGCTATCTAGTAGCCCCACTGTCAAACTCCTATGGCTAAGTGAAAGTGTTAAAGCATTATAGTCCGGTTGCCTCGTTCGCTGCGCTATCACCTCCTTAATAGGACCAAGACGTTGGGTTAAGTGTGAACATGCGTTTTTTGCGAACACCTCCGCATTATATGCGTGGGGGCTGAAGCCGACGACTGCAATCTTTTAGGTTATACACATGTATACATAAACGGCCGCACAGGAGGCATCATATTACTTTCGGGCAAAAGTATAAACACAGCCTTATAAAATTTCATAAAAACATTGTGTTTACAATGAGAATACATGTCACTCAAACATAATATTCTTCGAGCACTGGGCCTCTATCAAATGAGCACCCTCAAGGACCTCCTCGAAATAGTGCTCGGCAGCCACTCGGCCTATGGACGAACCCTGCGCCGCAACAGTGGTAGCGTCCATCTCCGCCTAGTATGCTTTAACACGGGCAAGGGCCATCCGCGAGCCTTCTATGCACGCCGAGCTCTTCATCGCATTAATGCGCGGCACCGCACCAAGGAACCGCTGCACTAAACTGAAATAGTTGTTCGGCTTTGGCTTTTCCGGCCATAGCTGATCCACGACAGACCTCAGGGCGAGTCCGGACAACCTATTTAGTTCGGCCCATTTGGCTAGCTGATCAGTCAATGGAAGCGGACGCTCTGGAACATTGAATTGCAGCCAGAACAGCTTGTCCACTTCACGATGTGTTTGACCTTGGAAGTATTTGGCCGCATCGGCAACGCTCGCCGCCAAGTCCATATACGCATCTGCCGAACTCCACAGCCGATCCACAGGGGCATACCGTGGATCTCCGAACTTCCTCCGTAGCATGAAGGGCTTCCCAGCCGCAATATCCCCGGCTTCCCGCAGCTCCTCCTTCTTCGCTCTCATAGCAGAGCGGGTGTCTTTGTCCGCCATCGTGGCCTTCTCAAGGTCCGTTGCCTTCGCTCGGTTTTCTTTTTCAAGGAGCCGGCAATGGTCGGCAGTGTCTTTTAATTCTACGGCCATCTTGGCCATCTTCTCTTGGCTCTCGCAATGTGCGGCCTTCTTGGCTTTCAACTCTTTAGTCGCCTTCAAAGCAGCCACATTACTAATCCTCGCTTGTTCCTTGGCTCGGGCAAGTTCTGCCCGCAAGGTTTCCACGGTGGCAGCTCCATCTGCAGTCACAACATATTAAAGATATTGGCATCATGCTGCTCTTACTATGTGGCGTTCACCAGATAATAACACTTACCCTGTGCCTCGTCAAGCCTCTTGTTAACAAGCCCGATGTTGGCGTCTGTCGCATCCAGTTGCCGTTTTAATTCGGCAAACTCACTAGTCCGGCTAGCCACCGGAGCTTCCACCACCTGCACATAAGGGCAGTCTGGTTATTGCCTGGGACTATGATCCTCCGTTCGCCGCCGTTCTCGGTGACAACCAGAGTCTCAGGGGATACTATCTACACAGGGCACACCTAACATGTGCGGTACTATCACATATTATCTCACGTACCCCAAAGCCTGTCAGTAGACTCATAAAGGCTTCATGTAATCCGCTTTTGGCGGACGAAATTCTCTCCATCACTGTACCCATCAGCGTATGGTGTTCTTCTGAGATGGCCGCTCGCCCCACCAGCTTCCTTAGAACGTCCGACCGCATACCAGACGGTGTCGGACTCTTTTGTTTGCTCTCTTCGGGAGCCGGACGCTGGGGACTTCGGGGGTCTATGGGATTATCTTTTGGCCTCACCGGATCCGGATAGGCCCTCCGTGACGACACTTCAGGGTCGCCTGCTTCTTGAGTGGAGGAGTCCGGGGGAGGCGTTTCGCTCTCCATCATCTCTGGAAGAAGATCCCCCGAAGACGAGCTCAGCTGAGAGGGGCTAAGGCCCGAACTGCAAGATATATGCGGTGGTTATTTTCTCAGAAAAAAGATAGTATACTTCACTATTAAAGTATTTTTTGGATCACTTACGACTCGTTGGAGGGCTGATCCCCCCGCGGACTTTGTGCGGCAAAAGCACCCCCCAAGGCAGGACCCTCTATGGGAGACTTCTTCTCCCGTTTGGAGGCCTCGGCTTCCGGGTCCTTGGAAGCAGTCCTTTTCCTCCCCCGGTTATCCTCCTTCATGGAGACGCTCATTCCCTCGGTTGGAACTGGCAGCGATGGGGGCCCGCATCTGCCCGTATTATCGCCCCCATATCTTCCTTCGAGGGCTCCGGGCAAGGTGCGAGCTCGAGCATCTTTTCCAATACCGGATTTTCCAAACCCTCAGGGAGGGGGGCCAAACACCGAATCATCTTCGCCTTTGTTAGCCAGTCCTGGTCAAAGAGCGAACTCTCAGGAATAACTTCATAATGAATAAAAGACAGTGTGTTCGGCTAGAGGATTTCTTACTTGTTCGGCGGCGTGGTTACTGCTCAGGCCCACGTCCTCGGTAGTATCCGGACACTCTATTTGAGTTCCGAAGAATGACTTGTACATCTCCTCGTGCGTCAGGCCGAGGAAACTTTGAATGGCACGCGGTCCTTCTGGGTTGAACTCCCACAAGAGAAGGGGCCGGCGTTTGCAAGGCTGGAATTGACGAACCAGCATAACTTGTATTACCACGACCGAATTAAAATCTCCCTCGAAGAGATCTCGAATGCGGCTTTGCAGTATAGGCACTTCCTTGGCTGGACCCCAGCTCAGACCTCTGCTAATCCATGATATTAGTTGTGGTGGGGGGCCCGAGCGGAAAGTGGGGGCAGCCGCCCACTTGGCACTTCTGGGAGCCGTGACGTAAAACCACTCCCGTTGCCATAATTCGGACACCTCTGGAAAGGAACCTTTCGGCCATGGAGCTCCTGCCATCTTGCCTATTGATACACCTCCGCACGCTGCATGTTGCCCCTCGATCATCTTCGGCTTCACTTCAAAGGTCTTGAGCCACAGGCCAAAGTGAGGGGTAATGCGGAGGATGGCCTCACACACGACAATAAATGTCGAGATGTGGAGAAAGGAGTCCGGAGCTAGATCGTGGAAATCTAGCCCGTAATAGAACATCAAACCCCTAACGAAGGGATCTAGAGTGAGGCCTAGGCCTCGGAGGAAGTGGGAGACGAACACGACGTTCTCGTTGGGTTCGGGAGTAGGGACGATCTGCCCTCGAGCGGGTAGCCGATGCGAAACCTCGGCGGTCAGGTATCTGGCCTCCCTCAACTTCTTGATGTCCTCTTCCGTCACGGAGGAGGGCATCCAACGGCCTTGAAGGCTGGATCCGGACATGATTGAAGATCCGGAGCACCTAACCTGGGCTTTGGGTGTTGGAACTCGAGGCAGGGGAAGGGTTTGATTGAGCACGAGAGGGAAAAAGCGAAAACCTTGTCCCTTTATAAAGAGGGTGAATATCAAGCGTCCTCTCCGTAGTCGGTTAGGACTTGCCTATAATCTAGGAGTCCTAGACACGGTTGGGTTACCCACGACCGCATTAATGAGAATCCCGTAATTGGGGGAACACGATCTCTGCTTTGACAAGACGTGTCAAGAAACCGCCTCACGTTATGTGTGGGGCTGGTTGAAGAAAAACGGTTCGAATAATCACCGGGCCATGACATAACATCATGCTGCCAAAACAAGTCAGCAAATTGGATTTGCGAAAATATTGTTCTCTCTACGGCGGTATGTGGAACTTATTTTGCAGGGTCAGACACTATCCTCGTATTCAAATTTTTCTGTGATGTATTCGGAGAAGGAACCCGCCTTGCAATGCTGAAGACAATACTGCATGCCAGACTCATCGTCATTGAAGCCTGGTTCAGGGGCTACTGAGGGAGTCCTGGATTAGGGGGTCTCCGGACAGCCGAACTATAACCTTTGGCCGGACTGTTAGACTATGAAGATACAAGATTGAAGACTTCGTCTCGTGTCCGGATGGGACTCTACTTGGCATGGAAGGCAAGCTAGACAATACGGATATGGATATCTCCTCCTTTGTAACCGACCTTGTGTAACCCTAACCCTCTCCGGTGTCTATATAAACCGAAGGGTTTTAGTCCGTAGGACAACAACCATAACATACAATCATACCATAGGCTAGCTTCTAGGGTTTAGCCTCTCCGATCTCGTGGTAGATCTACTCTTGTACTACCCATATCATCAATATCAATCAAGCAGGACATAGGGTTTTACCTCCATCAAGAGGGCCCGAACCTGGGTAAAACATTGTGTCCCATGCCTCCTGTTACCATCCGGCCTAGACACACAGTTCGGGACCCTCTACCCGAGATCCGCCGGTTTTGACACCGACAGGGAGTAAAAGATCCTAATACCACACAATGGAGACGTGGGCCCGTAAGCCACACAGTCATGTTAGTAAAACAGATTTCAAAGACTAGACTCAACTTCGACCAAGGAGTTGGAAAGCGGGATCCTACAGGCAGTCGGCTCTGATACCAACTTGTGACGCCCCCGATTTGACCGTACAGTAATCATACACGTAAATGTGTACGATCAAGATCAGGGACTCACGGGAAGATATCACAACACAACTCTAGACACAAATCAAAATAATACAAGCTTTATATTACAAGCCAGGGGCCTCGAGGGCTCGAATACATCACCTCAAAAACAAACAAGTCAGCGGAAGCAACAATGTCTGAGTACAAACATAAATTAAACAAGTTTGCCTTAAGAAGGCTAGCACAAAAGTAGCAACGATCAAAAAGGCGAGGCCTCCTGCCTGGGACCTCCTAACTACTCCTCGAAGTCGAACTCCATGTAGAATCATCCTCGGGATCCTCTAGCTCCTGGACTCCATCATATGATTGCAATAACCGGGAAAGGGGGAAAAAGAAGTAGCAAAGCAACCGTGAGTACTCATCTGGAGTACTTGCAAGCAAGGATCTACACTACATATGCATTGGTTTCAATGAAATGGGTAGTATCTGTGGACTGAACTACAGAATGCCAGAATAAGAGGGGGATACCTAGTCCTATCAAGGACTATGCTTCTGGTAGCCTCTGTCTTGAAGCAGTAGAAGAGAGTAGATGGTGCCGCATAGCATAATCCTACCCGGCAATCCTCTCCTCGTCGCCCTGTGAGAGAACGGTCATCGGGTTGTATCTCGCACTTGAAAGGGTGTGTTTTATTAAGTATCCGGTTCTAGTTGTCATAAGGTCAAGGTACAACTCTGGGTCGTCCTTTTACCGAGGGACACGACTGTTCGAATAGATAAACTTCCCTACAGGGGTGCACCACATAACCCAACACGCTCGATCCCTCTGGCTGGACACACTTTCCTGGGTCATGCCCGGCCTCGGAAGATCAACACGTCGCAGCCCCACCTAGGCACAACAGAGAGGTCAGCACGCCAGTCTAAATCCTATGCGCACGGGGGTCTGGGCCCATCACCCGTTGCTCACCTGCATGTTGCGAACGCGGCCGGAAGCAGACCTAGCCTCCCTAATACAAGAGCAGGCGTTCCAGTCCAATCCGACGCGCCGCTCAGTCGCTGACGACATGAAGGCTTTGGCTGATACCATGACGTCGAGTGCCCATAACTGTTCCCACATAGTTGGTTAGTGCGGATAGGCCAGTGGCCAAACTCGGATCAAATACCAAGATCTCGTTAAGCGTGTTATTTTGAAGTAATCACGGACGCCGACGAGGGCCAGGCCCACCTCTCTCCTAAGTGGTCTCAAGCTGCCCTATCGCTCCGCCACAAAGATCCACTCAGAGGGTCGTCGGGACAAACGTCCTTTCGGTCCCAATCCGTGAATCACTCGCGGGTACTCTACGAGCCGACCCGACTTTAGTCACCACAGGTATCATATATTATTATATAAGTATATACTCATGATCACCTCCCGAGTGATCACGGCCCGATAGTATAGCATGGTAGACGGACAAGAATGTAGGGCCACTGATGGAATACTAGCATAATATACTATGCATTTATGATTGCAGGTAAAGGTAACAACAGTAGTAGCAAAGACAGGCTATGCATCAGGATAGGATTAACGGGAAGCAGTAACATGCTACACTACTCTAATGCAAGCAGTAGAGTGAAGAATGGGCGATATCTGGTGATCAGGGGGGGGGCTTGCCTGGAAGCTCCACTGAAAGGGGAGAAGGGTCGTCGTCGACGTAGTCGATCACAGTGGCATCAGTAGCGGTCTCGGGGTCTACCGGAGGGAAGAGGTGGAAGAAATAGTAAATACACGCAAACATATGCATAACAAGACAATAAGCGGCGCTAGAAGTGTTCTAACACAGTGCTACATGATACCGGTGAAGATGAATAACATCCGGGAAAGTTTTCCCGGTTTCGAATGTGTGTCAGACAAATGAACCGGAGGGGAAAGTTTTGACATTTGCTAAGCTAGGGACGTGTGGCAGACGAATGGACCATGTATTCGGATTCGTCTTGTCGTTTTGAGCAACTTCCATGTATAAAACTTTTTCATCCGAGATACGGTTTAATTTCTAAGATTTTTCAAAGATTTAACAATACCCGAAAAAATCCCTGAAATTTTGCTAAGTCTGAGAATTCGTCAGTTTTTAAACATCACTTCGCGGTTTTCCGAAGGCCATAGCTATTGTTCTATACATTCTATGGGTTAGTGCCTTATATCAATTTTGAGCATTTTTCTGCGTTCTAAATGATAGTAGCATTTGCATCCATATTAGAGTTCACTTGCTTGATCATAAACAGCTCTAAAGTAGCTATGAAAATAAAGATGTTTTCGGTTTTTCTGTTAACAGAACATAGAACTTTGTGATTTTTATAGGATTTAATTCGCGCATCAAATGGATTTGGTCCAGTGGGGTAAAATGAAAATTTTCAAGTGAACTCTCTCCCCAAATTATTTTTATCCAAATAAGAACTTGTTTTGTGGATGTTTATTGGCTGTCAAAGAGGCTACTCAATGTGAATTTGCCGAAGCTAGCTGCAGCTACAGTAACTAAATGTTACTGTAGCTAGCAGTCAGTAGGAGCGGCAGCAGAAGGTAGACAGCAGCAGCACACACGCGCACACAGGGGCGCCGACGGCTAAAGCTAGCAGCGCCAGCAGCATAGACGCGGGCGCACACGCACGCGCGGGTTGGGCGCTGGGTGTGGCGCGGCCGGTGAGGAATGGGCAAGCACGGCGCGGTGACGGGCGTCGGCGTGGCCGAGCACAGCGGCGGCGGAGCAGCGTAGCAGCGTGCAGCGAGCGACGACGGCGTGGGCGTAGAGGCGGCTACGGGAGGTGCGGCGAGCACGGTCGTGCGACATCGCGCGCGGACACGACCGGCAGCTGATGCGTGGCGGGTGAGCTGGTGTAGGGGTCGCGGGCGTCCGCAGGGGCCAACGGCAGGGGAAGTGTGGTGGGGCTCGCGCGACCGCTGGGCGCGTCCGGGGCGTGCGGGTGCTACAGCAGGCAGCGGCAGGCGCGTCCAGACGTGGGGTGGGGGCGAGCGCGGCCAAGTCATGCGCACGGGGAGCTACAGGGGCGGCGGCAACGGCCGGAATCGGCATATAAGCAGCGGCTTGAGCTGCGGTTAGGCCCTACGGGACGCAGGGAACACGCCGCATCGGAGAGGAGCAACAACGCGAGTGGGGGATGGCCGGAACGCCGGCTACGGCGACGTCCGAGCGGCGGTAGCGGCGGCGCTCGACGGAACCGAGCCCGCAGGCTCGGATTCGACGAACCGAGGGGGTAGAAAACATCTACACAGCTCCTGGAGCACGCACGCACCCTAAGACGAGGCTAAGTGGCACGACAGCGACGTGCCCGTCGGCCATGGCGGACGGTAGCGCCGGTCTCAAGTAGGGGAGGTGGCTAGGATGCACGGGGTGGAATGGGAGGAGGTCGAGCAGGATCGCGATCTCACAGTGAGGGCAACGACGAGGTCAGATGGCTCGAGGAGGCTCGGACGACGCGGATCGAAGCGGTGGTCGATGGCGGCCGAAGGTGGACGAAGGCGACGGCGCGAGAGATGCAGGGGCGCCGAGCTCGAATGGGTGATCGTTGATGACGTAGAAGAACACTGCGGAGCTCCTGGACTAGCCCCAAGCCTGTGGGGACGAATGTGGCCGCAGGGACGGGGTCGGCCATGGCATTGGAGGTTTCGGGCGCCGACGAAATCGAGACAAAGAGCGGGCGAGAGGGAGAGTGGGGATGGTCTAGGGTTTCAGCGGAGCAGGGGTATCCTTGTAGGTCGCTAGGGAGCTTCGGATGGCTGCCCCCGTGGCCATCGGCGCCGTGGACGTGCACCCTGCGTCCACGGAGGCAAAGTGAACAGAGGGGGAAGGAGGAGAGGAAGATGGGTCGGGCCTGGAACAGTAAGCGTTGGCCCAAGTGCATATGCACATCCCCCCTTCCTTTTCTTCTATTACTTTATTCCTTTTCTGTTTTGCAAAAATGTTTGGCCACAAGATGTCTTTTGTAAAATATGGAGTTGTGCCACATAATTACTTTACAAAATTTAGTACTGCCATAAGAAGGTTTGATGAGCATTTGAATTCATGTGAAATTTTGCGTAAATGCAAATGGATTAAATAGTTGTTTTGGGCACTGTTTTAAAATAGGCTATGAGCAATTTAAGATTTCATAAATACTGGTTTCTACCAGATAATTGGTTAGTGAACTTTTGTAACCCAACGAACATTTTTGTTTTACAGTCTGAAGAAATAACAATTTTACTTTATTTTAAATTTGAAATTGAATTTGGTTTGGATCAAACTGAGGTGTAGAAAATTGATTGCAATGACATGGCACCATTAGTGTGTGGTTACTGTTGTTTAGCTACCGTGTGTTACAGCCAGTCCTTCTATCATTGTTAGTACTCCCGATAATGAAGTTCTTAATTTTAAACAAACGGAGGGAGAAAATCTAAAAGATGCTTGGTATAGAATTTGCAATGCTCAGAATAGATCCACTAGGAAGCAATCTACTTCCGTTCTTCTTCACAATTTTTATGTAGGCATCACTTCTTGGAACAGATATATTCTTGATACCATTACCGGAGGGAATTTCTTGGGTAGCCATACTTTTGATTCTTATAATGCTATGATAGATTTGTTTGGCCCACCACCTCTCTTGGTTAATGGAAATATTTTATCTTTGGAACATGTAATGCAAAGGCTTGAAATTATTGAAAATAAAGTTGCCATTGTAGAGTTGATCGAGAATTTGGATAAAAAGATCCACAACCAAATTACTCAATAATGATCTAAGGTAGGAGTTACTCTGAAAAATTTGAGAGAAAAAGAACCCTTAGTTAATGAAAAGATAGATCAAGATTCCACTAGAATTGATAAACTTGAGGATATTATTACCAACTTAGGGTCTGCCTATTCTTCCATGAGAAGCACTTCAAACCCTCCTCCTACCAAAGTTGCTAAGTTTATGTATGTTCCTAAGAATAAGGGTGAATCTTCTAGTAAGGAGAATGCGGATCTCAAATCAATAAGTGTTCACCCCAATTTTTTCGCTATCATTAAGGAACCTTTTGCTACAAATGATTATCTTGATTTCTTGGCTAGGAGTTTGATCATCAATAAAAAGAATGAAACTCCTAAGTGTTATAAGTGTTCAATTGAAGAATTGCATACCAAAGATGACATTACCTAGATCTATCCTTGTTTTTATGCCTAGCTAGGGGCGTTAAATGATAGAGCTTGTTGGGAGGCAACCCACTTTTATTTTTGTTCCTGTTTAGTAATAAATAAATCATCTATCCTCTGTTATGATTGTGTTTTTTATGTTTTAATTACTTTTTGTGCCAAGTAAAGCCTTTAGGATCTTCTTGGGTGATTGTTATTTGATCTTGCTGAAAAAAACAGAAAGTATGCACTCACGAGAATAATTTTCATTTTTTACCAGAGAGCGATAAAATATTGATTCCAACTGCAGTAGATCACTAAACAAATTATTTAGGATTTCATAATTTCTCAGAATTTTTGGAGTTCTAGAAGTATTCGAAACCTACAGATTGCTACAGACTGTTCTGTTTTTGACAGATTCTGTTTTTCGTGTGTTGTTTGCTTATTTTGATGAATCTATGGCTAGTATCGGGGGGTATGAACCATAGAGAAGTTGGAATACAGTAGTTTTAACACCAATATAAATAAAGAATGAGTTGACTACAGTATCTTAAAGTGGTGGTTTGTTTTCTTATACTAACGGAGCTCATGAGATTTTCTGTTGAGTTTTGTGTTGTGAAGTTTTCAACTTTTTGGGCAAAGATTTGATGGATTTTGGAATAAGGAGTGGCAAGAGCCTAATCTTGGGGATGCCCAAGGCACCCCAAGGTAAAATTCAAGGACAACCAAAATCCTAAGCTTGGGGATGCCCCGGAAGGCATCCCCTCTTTCGTCTTCGTCTATCGGTAACATTACTTGAGGCTATATTTTTATTCACCAAATGATATGTGTTTTGCTTGGAGCGTCTTGTATGATTTGAGTCTTTGCTTTTTAGTTTACCACAGTCATCCTTGCCGTACACACCCTTTTGGAGAGACACACATGAATTGGAATTTATTAGAATACTCTATGTGCTTCACTTATATCTTTTGAGCTAGATAATTTTGCTCTAGTGCTTCACTTATATCTTTTTAGAGCACGGTGGTGGTTTTATTTTATAGAAATTATTGATCTCTCATGCTTCACTCATATTATTTTGAGAGTCTTTTAGAACAGCATGGTAATTTGCTTTGGTTATTAAATTAGTCCTAATATGATAGGCATCCAAGATGGGTATAATAAAAACTTTCATATAGAGTGCATTGAATACTATGAGAAGTTTGATACTTGATGATTGTTTTAAGATATGAAGATGGTAATATTAGAGTCATGCTAGTTGAGTAGTTGTGAATTTGAGAGATACTTGTGTTAAATTTTGTGATTCCCGTGGCATGCACGTATGGTGAACCGTTATGTGATGAAGTCGGAGCATGATTTATTTATTGATTGTCTTTCTTATAAGTGGCGGTCGGGGACGAGCGATGGTCTTTCCCTACCAATCTAACCCCCTAGGAGCATGCGCGTAGTACTTTGTTTTGATAACTAATAGATTTTTGCAATAAGTATGTGAGTTCTTTATGACTAATGTTGAGTCCATGGATTATACGCACTCTCACTCTTCCACCATTGCTAGCCTCTCTAGTACCGCACAACTTTCGCCGGTACCATAAACCCACCATATACCTTCCTCAAAACAGCCACCATACCTACCTATTATGGCATTTCCATAGCCATTCCGAGATATATTGACATGCAACTTTCCATCATTCCATTTATTATGACACGCTTCATCATTGCCATATTGCTTTGCATGATCATGTAGTTGACATCGTATTTGTGGCCAAGCCACCGTTCACAATTTCATACATGTCACTCTTGATTCATTGCACATCCCGGCACACTGCCAGAGGCATTCACATAGAGTCCTATTTTGTTCTAAGTATCAGTTGTAATTCTTGAGTTGTAAGTAAATAAAAGTGTGATGATCTTAATTACTAGAGCATTGTCCCATATGAGGGAAGGATGATGGAGACTATGATTCCCCCACAAGTCGGGATGAGATTCCGGATGAAAAAAAGAGGCCATAAAAAAAGAGAAAAAGGCCCAAATAAAAAAATGAGAGAAAAAGAGAGAAGGGGCAATGCTACTATCCTTTTTCCACACTTGTGCTTCAAAGTAGCACCATGATCTTCATGATAGAGAGTCTCCTATTTTGTCACTTTCATATACTAGTGGGAATTTTTCATTATAGAACTTGGCTTGTATATTCCAATGATGGGCTTCCTCAAAATGCGTGAGCAAGCGAGTTGGATGCACACCCACTTAGTTTCTTTTGTTGAGCTTTCATACACCTATAGCTCTAGTGCATCCGTTGCATGGAAATCCCTACTCACTCACATTGGTATCTATTGATGGGCATCTCCATAGCCCATTGATACGCCTAGTTGATGTGATACTATCTTCTCCTTTTTGTCTTCTCCACAACCACCATTCTATTCCACCTATAGTGATATGTCCATGGCTCATACTCATGTATTGCGTGAAGATTGAAAAAGTTTGAGAACATCAAAAGTATGAAACAATTGCTTGGCTTGTTATCGGGGTTGTGCATGATTTAAATTTTTTGTGTGATGAAGATAGAGCATAGCCAGAATATATGATTTTGTAGGGATTACTTTCTTTGGTCATGTTATTTTGAAAAGACATGATTGCTTTATTAGTATGCTTGAATTATTATTATTGTTATGTCAATATTAAACTTTTGTCTTGAATCTTTCGGATCTGAATATTCATGCCACAATAAAGAAAATTACATTGAAAACTATGTTAGGTCATCAAAAAATCTGTTTTTATCATTTACCTACTCGAGGACGAGCAGGAATTAAGCTTGGGGATGCTGATACGTCTCCAATATATCTATAATTTTTTATGGTTCCATGCTATTATATTATCTATGTTGGATGTTTAATGGGCTTTAATATGCACTTTTATATTATTTTTGAGACTAACCTATTAACCGGAGGCCAAGTGCCAGTTGTTGTTTTTTGCCTATTTCAGTGTTTCGTGGAAAAGGAATATCAAACGGAATCCAAACGGAATGAAACCTTCATGGGGATCTTTTTTGGAACAAATGCAATCCAGGAGACTTGGAGTGGAGGTCAAGTAAGCAACAAGGTGGCCACGAGGTAGGGCGGCGCGCCCCCCATCCTCGTGGGCCCCTCGTAGCTCCACCGACCTACTTCCTTCGCCTATATATACTCTTATACCCTGAAAACGTCGAGGGGAGCCACGAAACCACTTTTCTGCCACCGCAACCTTCTGTACCCGTGAGATCCCATCTGGGGACCTTTTCCGGCGATCTGCCGGAGGGGGATTCGATCACGGAGGGCTTCTACATCAACACCATAGCCTCTCCGATGATGTGTGAGTAGTTTACCACAGACCTTCGGGTCCATAGTTATTAGATAGATGGCTTCTTCTCTCTCTTTGGATCTCAATACAAAGTTCTCCTCGATGTTCTTGGAGATCTATTCGATGTAATTCTTTTTGCGGTGTATTTGCCGAGATCCGATGAATTGTGGGTTTATGATCAAGTTTATCTATGAACAATATTTGATTTTTCTTTGTATTCTTATATGCATGATTTGATATCTTTGCAAGTCTCTTCGAATTATCAGTTTGGTTTGGCCTACAAGATTGATCATTCTTGCAATGTGAGAAGTGCTTAGCTTTGGGTTCAATATTGCAGTGTACTTTCCCAGTGACAGCAGGGGCAGCAAGGCACGTATTGTATTGTTGCCATCGAGGATAAAAAGATGGGGTTTATATCATATTGCTTGAGTTTATCCCTCTACATCATGTCATCTTGCCTAATGTGTTACTCTGTTTTTATGAACTTAATACTCTAGATGCATGCTGGATAGTGGTTGATGTGTGGAGTAATAGTAGTAGATGCATAATCGTTTCGGTCTACTTTACACGGACGTGATGCCTATGTTCATGATCATGCCTAGATATCATCATAACTATGCGATTTTCTATCAATTGCTCGACAGTAATTTGTTCACCCACCATAATATATGCTATCATGAGAGAAGCCACTAGTGAAACCTATGGTCCCGGGGTCTACTTTACATCATATAAGTTTCCGATCTACAATTCTAGTATACTATTTATTTTGCAATCTTTATTTTCCAATCTATACAACAAAAATACCAAAAATATTTATCTTATTATCTTTATCAGATCTCACTTTTGCAAGTGGCCGTGAAGGGATTGACAACCTCTTTATCGCGTTGGTTGCAAGGTTCTTATTTGTTTGTGCAGGTACTAGGAGACTTGCGTGTAGTCTCCTACTGGATTGATACCTTGCTTCTCAAAAACTGAGGGAAATACTTACGCTACTTTGTTGCATCACCCTTTCCTCTCCAGGGAAAAACCAACGCATGCTCAAGAGGTAGCACGCCTCTTTGCTCTATAAATACCCCAATATTTCCAGAACCCTAGGGGAGTCGACGAAATATTCATCCAGCCACCGCAGAGTCCAGAACCACCAGATCCAATCTAGACACCATCACAGAGGGGTTTACCACTTCCATTGGTGCCTCTCCGATGATGCGTGAGTAGTTCTTTGCAGACCTTCGGGTCCGTAGTTAGTAGCTAGATGGCTTCATCTCTCTCTCTTGATTCGCAATACAATGGTGATGCGGAGCATCCTATGGTCATCCCCATGGACCTACCATCGTCTCATCAAGTGCCAAGAGGACCCATGACACGAGCATGAGCTAGAGCTCTTGAGACCGAGGTGAATTCTCTCCTTAGTGATATTACATATGATCCTCTCGAGACATGGCTACTACCTAAATCCGAGATGTTGTGCATGATTAGGTACCAAGAGGACCCTCCCAAAGATGCACGTGAAGACGGACAAGCCGCCAAGTCCACGGATGAAGAGGAACGCCGAAAGGAGAAGAAGGCAGCTCCAAGACCCGGACATCCATCCCCGAGCCCGGACATCCGGCCGCTGGAGACATCAACTACATCAGCATTCCAGCCGCCAAGCATCTACAGGCCCCGGACATCCGGCCCCAGCCCGGACATCCGGCCCGAGCCCAGACATCCGGCCCGGAAATCCGGCCCCAGCCCGGATATCCGGACAAGTTGCAAACAGAGGACAGAAGAAAAGCCTCGTCAGCCCGGACATCCGGCCCGACGCCCGGACGTCCGGCCCCGTCTGTCTGCACACAGTAAAGGGCCGAGGCCCATGTACCCTTTCACCCCCTAGACTATATATAGTCTCCTCCTACCTACGTTTTAGGGTTAGCGTTGTGTAAGCTCATATTAGAGATAGAGCATCGCTCATCCATATCATATCTACTCCACGAGAGAGACCGCGGCCCCTCTACGAAGAAGATCCACCTTGGATTCAAGACCCCTCACGGGAAGATCCCCTTGTGGATTCAAGACCTCCTCACGGAGAAGAACCGGTTACCCTTTGTATCGTCCTTTATTGACTTTGGATCGTGTATCTCTCTTTGTGTTCATGGATCTAGCACATGTGTGATCAATCTTGTTGGTTTGAGTGTTTCTCTTTGTGCCCCTTTGTATTTTCCCCTCGTGTTTTCCCTCATGTTGTTCGCAAGATACGCTCCTTTCGTGAAAGATCGGCCATCTAGGGTTCCACCCTACATCATCTTGGTATCTAAAGCCATGTTGATCACGATTTCGGAGCCTCCCCGTTGGGTTTTCTAGCCATGTTTTTGTTGATTTTGTCCCTAATTTGAAAATTCCCTACAAAAATAGCCCCCAGATTTTTTTTTGATTTGTTGGTGTGATGAAGTTTTGTTGGATTTGATCCGCGGATATCATGTGTTGCAAGTAGATCTAGATTTCCATCATCTTTTCACCAATTTCCATCCACAAATTCCTTCGAATTTTGCCCCGATTTGCCACCTTCCATGCAGAATTCGTCCACGGATCCAGAGCCCGGACATCCAGCCCGACAGCCCGGACATCCGGCCACCCCCGGACATCCGGCCTTCAAGCACGAACATCCGTCCCCTCGCAGCATCACTTCCATCCACCGCCCGTTTCCCGTCCATATTTCGCCAAATTTTGTTACGGTGCCCACACACACTTCCGCATACCACCACCACTTCCGCATAGCATCGCCATATACCACATACACCACCATCGCTTACCGCTACCAACTCGGACAATTTTATCCCGTTTTACTTTGATAATTTGAGTTGTGGTTCCGTGTCCTATTGTGTTTCGGCTATTTAGGTACGATTCGACATCAACATCACCGCCGCTCATCTTCTCCACGGACGCGTCATCGACAACAACCACTACATCATTCTGACACCATACCATAAGCAAGAACGGTAAACTCATCTTGGTTTAGTGATACATCATTCTTGCCACTACATTGATAGCCTTCATAGCCTTACTCTTTTGCGTCGCTTACCCATCGAGACTAGCATTGAGTATTGCCGGCAACGTGACTTGTGCACATTAGTGATCATACTTCCCATAACATACATACATATCATTGGTGCATATCTTGGTATCATCTCTTGTGCCACAAAGTTGTCATCGCATACACAATTGCTATCTTGGTTCGTGAAGCATTGCATGAGAAAAGAGCTCAAACAACAATGAGCCAAACAAGCTTTTAAGCAAAAGGGAAAGATAAGTAAAGGGATTTTAAGCAAGAACCATAGCATCATACAACATTAAGATTGTCATACTAGGTCATCTTGGATCATATCATCGAAACACCATACATAGAGCATACTTGGGATAGAAGTCGTTGCATTTTTGCTTAGTAGGTTGTGCACAAGTCTTCGTATCCGCCTATTGTGCAATCGTGCTAGCGTCTCTCTAGTGTTGTGCAACAAGAGCATTTTCGTGGATTCCACATTTTGGCTCATCCTTGGTTGCACGACCCCACTTATCTCTTTGTGTGTGTGTGTGTGTGTGTGTGTGTTTCTGTGTACCTTATTTTGCTTGGTCTACTTGTTGCATTGTGAAAGTGCGTTATATCGACTAGAGGGGGGTGAATAGGCGATTTTTATGAAAGTCTTCAAAACGTGGAAGTTATGAAGACAAACGATAGAGATAAACCTATTACCCTGCAGCGGAAGGTAGACTACACTAGGCAATCCATAGTCAAGTATTCAATAGAGTGAAAGCACAATGACTAATAGCAGTAATGTAGTAAGGATCAGGTAGGAAGATATTGTGAAGCCACACAGAACACGCAGTCACTCAGTGAAGACAAAAGGTAGTGCGAACATACAATGACTTCACAAGGAGTAACAGTAAGTAAAGGGAAGGGAAGATGAAACCAGTGACTCGCTGAAGACAATGATTTGTTGGACCAGTTCCAGTTGCTGTGACAACTGTACGTCTGGTTAGGGCGGCTAGGTATTTAAACCTTAGGACACACAGTCCCGGACACCCAGTCCTGAACACGCAGCTCAGGACACCCAGTCCTCACCGTATTCCCCTTGAGCTAAGGTCACACAGACCTCGCCCAATCACTCTGGCAAGTCTTCAAGGTAGAGTCCCAAACCTTCACAGACTTCGTTCACCGGCAATCCACAATGTCTCTTGGATGCTCAGAACGTGACTCCTAACCGGCTGGAGGATGCACAATCCTCAAGTGTAATAAGTCTTCAGATCACACAGACAAGAAGACTTAAGTGATGCCTAATTCTCTTTGGCTCTGGGTGGTTAGGGCTTTATCCTCACAAGGAATTCTCTCTCAAAGGCTTCGAGGTGGGTTGCTCTCAAATGACAAAAGTCGTACTCTGAATCTGAGCAGCCAACCGTTTATGGTTGTAGGGGGTGAGCTATTTATAGCCACTTGGCAACCCGACCTGATTTTTCTGAAATGACCCTGGGTCACTAAGGAACTGACACGTGTTCCAACAGTCAGATTTCAAACTCACACGGCAACTTTACTTGGGCTTCAAGCAAAGCTGACTTGCCCAACTCTGGACAAGATTCGCTCTCAAAGTCTTCACTCGAAGACATAGGTTTTGTTTAAGCATCACTTTAGTCATTCTGACTGGTTCTCTTGGACCCCACTTAACAGTACGGTGGTTCCTATGGCTCAACACAGAAGAAAGAGAACTACGAAAGATCTAAGTCTTCGAGCTCCATAGGCTTCATGTGGTGTCTTCTCTTGTCATAGTCTTCAATGTGAATATCTTCATATACCACCTTTGACTTCAATGTCTTCATACATTTTTAGGGGTCATCTCTGGTAGGAAAACCGAATCAATGAGGGACTTCTACCTGTGTTATCCTGCAATTCTCACAAACACATTAGTCCCTCAACTAGGTTTGTCATCAATACTCCAAAACCAACTAGGGGTGGCACTAGATGCACTTACAATCTCCCCCTTTTTGGTGATTGATGACAAATTAGTTGAAGTTTTCAACGGGGAATATAATCTGTGAAATTGTAAAGGATAAGGAATTGTCTTCATAAGTTGCAAGGGCTCCCCCTGAAGATGTGCATATAAGTAATTTGCTTTTGGAATGCAAATGCACATGGCAGGTTGTACTTGTGGAGATCCACTTCAACTTATGATGACAATCCACTATGCATGTGAAAGTATATGAAGATAATGACATGCATAATGGAAAATGGACGTCTGCAGAATGATCTAAGTGCGGAATTTATCGTCGCACATGCGGAATTTATCATCGCAACACAAGGTGGCAGATAAGTAGCAGACGACCATCGAGTTTAAGTGTTACAACTCAAAGAACCAAATGTAGCAAAACGAGAGTTGTAAGCACGAAGCAAAATATAAAGCACCCGCCCATATGGACCCGCTTGAAGACTATCAACCTCATATGCTTCTCCCCCTTTTGTCAGTAAGGACCAAAAAGGTTTAAAGACATAGAGCATCTACTCGTTCCCATGAGGAGTAGGTGAAGCAGCAGGGTCGTTGGTGGTGTTTGGCGGTGCTGAAGAGCTTGAAGCAGAGTCGAAGCGTGCTGAAGGAGGTGGTGGTGAAGTAGCATCGTCTTCATCCTCGATCACTCTGGCATTCACAGTTGCAGCAGAGGAAGAGAACTCAAAGTCTTCAAGGGATGGAGTTCGTCGCAACACTTCCCTTCAAGGAGGTGTGGAGTCAAACTTGAATAGCTCAGTGAAGCCATCCTCTTGAAGATCATCTTCAAAACACATCAACATTAGCCCTTTCCATGTGCGGTGAGAGGTTTCATTGCGAATGCGATTAACATCCACCAAGAGGCTTTGCATCTGACGCTTCAGCCAGTCATGATGCCTATCCTGTTTTTGATGAAGAGCCACAAGAAGCTCTTAGTCGTTGAGAACACGAGTGCGCTTCTTGGGTTGTGGAGCAGTTGTACTGTCAGTGGCTTCAGTGAGAGCAGGATGCGGTGCACGTGTAGTGCCAGCCAAAGGATACACACGAGTTACGGCTTCCACGCCTTCAACGTTCTGAGTGAAACTTTGATGCTCTGCATTCTGAAGACTGAGAGGTTCCTTGGCAGGCTCAGGATAGATGACTTCAATAGACATATCCACATCAGGCAAAAAGATCCGATGGTTGCAGGCCGAGGGCTGATATGAGATAGCGGAGTGAAGTTTGATCAGCCGCATCACCCAAGGGGTGTAGAACTTCAAACCAAACAGATCAGAGCCAGATGCATCAAGTTGGCGAATGAAGAAATCCTGTGTATTGAAGCATTTTCCATGAAGAATGTAGAAGACGAAAGTCTTCATTGCACCTTCCAGCTTGGCATGGGGAGCATGTCCTTTGATTGGCCAGAGAGTTCGCCTTATGATGTGATAAATGGTTCTTGGCAGGTACTCAAGGTCTTCAACGAAGAACTCCGTGGGATAAGCAGCATCTTGGGGCAATGGCTTCATCATACTGAGCATCTGACTCATATTAGGTTCAGTCTTCTGAAAGATGCTCTCAATAGCTTCACTATGAAGCTGACAGCCATGCTCGTAGAGATCGCCAGGAGTGGGCAAACCAGTGAGCTCAATGATGTCAAAGGCTTTGGCTTCGTGATGAACGTTTCCTGTCATCCACTCCAGGACCCAACTCTTCGGATCTCTGCTATACCCGCGGATGTGAAGTGTGGCATAGAATTGGAGCAGCAACTCTTCATTCCAATGCTCTTGGTTAGTGACGAACGACAGCAGTCCAACCTCTTTGAAGCAATCCAAAGCTTCTTCCAGACAGGGCAGACCAGCTATTGCTTCAATGTCAAGGCGCTTGTGTGGGAAGATGCGACCTTGGTTGTAAAGAACGCATGAGTAATAGCTTCGCTGCGGATAACTCCAGAACCGATCAGATGATATTCTTTCCCTGGAGTAGGGGTTCCTGGAGCTGTTGAAGAATGTGTTGTCTGCTCTGAAGCCATTGATATTGAAGGAGCCAGGTGTTGATGCAAGACCTGGGAACCTTGGCAATCTTGGGATTGGCTTCTGTACCTGAGGCCTATGCTCAACATGATAGTCGAACTGGGGACCGGAAGCAGACTCAGGAACAGAAGTGGCAGGATCAGTGGCTTCGCTGACTTCTGGTGCTTTTGTTGGTGAGGGCTCCACATTAGCTTCAGCCATGACAGCGTCAGTGGCTTCAGTGGTGTTGGTGGTGGCAGCCTCAAGATGTTCAACCTCCACTTGACGAGCAGGAGGATCGGTCACGATCACGTTCTCCTCGAGAACTGCTTCTTGGTGGGACAGGGGAGTGGCAACTTGTGGGACTTCTTCTTCCGTGGCTGATGCAGCCGGATTGTCTTCAGCAGAGACTTGAGGCCTTGGACCTTTGCGAAGCCTGCGCAATGCGGGTGACGCCTGTGGAGTTGCTATTGGCTGGGCCTCAAGGTCTTCATTCTCTTGTGGGCGATCCGCCCATGAAGCATCCTGTGCAATTGGCGTCAGTGGATGACCAATGCTGATGAGTTTGCTGTGCGTTAGCACAGGCGATGATACCTGTTGGTGTTCTAGCTGAGGAAGGGCTGCATCATCTTCAACATGGTCATGATGACCAATGTCTTCAGCACCGATGGGATCAGCTGCTGGAAAGTCTTCAGCTTCATGAGCCTTTGTGAAAGCAGGCTCATGGACAGTCAGTTGACGTTCTTGTGGATCGGCGTCGGGGTGAACCATGGAAATGGGTTCAACAATCAAGGGCTCTGAGAGAGCAGCCCATTCCTTCTTGGTCATTCTTTTCTTCTTGGCGGGGGCAGTAGCAGAGGCTTTAGGATGTTTTCTCTTCCTTGCTTCAGCCTCAGCAGTCCTGGTCTTCTTCAGTTCTGAAGCGGTTGACCTGACCTTTGGCTTCGGGCCAGTCATGCTAGTTGGGAAGACAAGGGGATCTGCCTCCTGCCTTGGTGCTTCAGGTTCAGCCATAGCGGGCTTCTTCTGCTTCTTGGCAGCCATCCTGGGGTCGATGCCAGGACGCCCAAGGCCCTTGTGCTTCTCAGCCTCATTGTAGGCTTGCACACAATTATCAGCCAGGACCTTCATGCGCTCACGAGAACCCTGAGCTTCTGCACGTTTCTTTAGAAAGGCTTCCTTGAGCTCGTGCAGCATAATCTTGAAATTCTTCACGTCTTACACACTGAGCTTGGCCATATGCTTCTTGAACTAAGATTTCTCAAAGTCAATCTTCTGCTTCAGTTCAACAATGCGCTGGGCAATAGCTAACTCTGAAGCAATGGCGCCATGGAAGGCGACACTGAGGCCAATGGGTAGTTGGAGATCGTCGAAGCTGATGTTTGGCGTTTCAAACCATTCATCAATGAAGTTGTGGATGATTGTTACATCAAAGAGAGGCAGATCATTGAAGATTTCTGCTTCTTCTTTGCTCTTGATGAGTTGCTCAAGAGCGTCATCTGCAAGATCTTCATCACTTGACAGATCAATGGCATCATTGCGCAGAATGGCAGCAGCTATTAGCTCTTGGCCGGTGTGTGGCAGAGGCATCTTGACCTTCTGGGGCTTGGAGATGCATGATAAATCTTCGGATTGCACACTGTCTTCAGGAGGTGCAGTTGCCAGTGGCTTCGCCCGTGAGATTTTTGGTGAAGGGGCAGGCTTTGAAGCTTTAGGCTTCTTCAACTTCTTTGGCTTCGGTGCTGCAGGCGCTTCATCTGATTCAGTGTCAGCTGCAGGCTCATTCACTACAGTCCCTTGAACCAAGATATGGGTGATGATGCCTTCAAGGTTGTAGAAAGGACCGGCGACATTGGGTTCTGCATCTCGTGTGCCATCAGCCCTTGGAGCTGAGGGACCAGGGTTGAAGTCTAGTCCCAATGTCTTCTTGTTTTGCTTCGCTGAGTTCTGGGCAAACTGGAAGTTGCGCTTGAACAGAATGTCGTCACGACACCATAGTAGTGACGATGGGTGTGCATCAACAGGCTGTGGCCCACGGACCATGCAGGGATAGAAGCCTTGTTCAATGGCTTCATCTCTGGACCTGGGTTGAAGATTCTTGTATAGGATGTCTCCCCACGGTATCTTGATGGCATTTTTCTCAGCATATTCCTGGGTTACAAATCGGTATTTGAACCATTGTTCTGCCCAATATCTTTGAATCCATTGGATTCGGGTCTTGCGCTGATTGTAATCCTCTTCAGGATCTGTCTTGTACAGTTCTGAGAGGTCATCTGGCAGATCTCTAGATGTTTCTCCACGACACTTTCTGCCACCCTTCCTTGCTGATTTCTCTGAAGCCATGAACTTTAAACTAAAAGGCTTCAACACGTTTAAAGGCTTCAAAGATTTTCGCTTGCTGGACAAACATGAACTTGCTTCGGGAGAATTTATATGATGCTGTAAGAATTCTGCAAATGAATGCAGACTATGAGAACCAAGGGATTCTCCCACGGACATGTACCTGTGACAACATTAAGGTGCGAGGGAAGGGGAAGAGGTCATATGCATTCTCAGAAGATTTTGAATATAAATCAGTTTAGAAGACATTGACCTCATCGTGCGAAGACATTCACTCATAGATAAGGAGTTGGTTCCAGATTTGTACGAATCCAGAGATCAGTACAAGTGAGGAATCTAACTACTTTGTGAAGTACAAGTGAATATACTAGGCATGTTATGAGATGCGGTATGAGAGAGATCTAACTTGTGTGAATAGAAACTACTTGTGGTAGAAAGTGACAAAGCCATAGGATCAACGGTGCCGTAAAAAGGAAGTTTTATTTACCACACTAAGAACTGCTAGACGGAGTGGAAGATGAGGCCGAGCAGTTTGATCTTCCGTGCCCTAACTTGGCGACGGAGGACACCTACGGTGACGGCGGAGAGGACGATGTCCGTGATCGGCGTAAAGACGGCGTCGGAGAGGTTGCGGCAGCGAAGCGCTTCGTCGCCGGCGTCGTCGAGGGATAGCGGTGGCGCTAGGGTTCGTGCGAGAGTGGAAAAAGAGATAATGACCGCCGTGAAGTGTGTATTTATAGGTACAGGGGCGGCACTGCATTATTACACAGGTTCCCCTGGCGATTCGCATCTGAGGAACACGTGGCCATCATGCAGAATTTTGGGGTTTGTTCCACGTCCCACGCACGCCTGGATTGTCGGGTGGTCGTTCCTACTTCTCCGGGTTTCATGTGGAGGAATGAGCATTGAAAGTGGACTTAAGGTTTGTCTTTGTATCTTCTACTGACAAGGACGTAGAGAAGACATTCGACAGTTTCAATAGAATGCATATGATTTGGGGAGATAGAGTTTGAGATAGATAGCATAGAGAGGTTAGGGTCCGATCACATTCACTTAGTTCAAAAGATTCAACAAGAAGACATAGCTATAAGTGAATGTTGTAGAGGACAGAACACTAGTATATGTATATATATATAATCAACATAGTGAAGATAATCATGAAGACATGTTGAGATTGAAGCCAAACCAAATGTGAAGACATAGCAAGGTAACGCCATGAGTGAAACACTTCAAAATAGAACATTTGGTGGTGGCGTTACCCACCGTATAGGAAGTATTAGACCCAGACACGGCGCACAATTATCGTGGCGCTCCGAAGTCAAATTCCACATTAATGTATTCACACTTAGAATGTATGTCTTCATTGATTGAAGATATACTTTACTTCGTGTGTTGCACATCTAAGTCATCAATATGCATAAGGGTTAGGATGTGTGCCTGATCACAGGACATTTGAGGATTCCAGGATATTTAGCTCACACCGTAACTTGCAAAATCTCTTCTCATCCAAGGGCTTGGTGAAGATATCTGCCAATTGCTCTTCAATGTTGACGTGTATGATATCAATATCTTCCTTCACAACATGATCTCTGAGAAAGTGATGATGAATTTCAATGTGCTTTGTCTTCGAGTGTTGAACTGGGTTGTTGGCAATCTTGATGGCGCTTTCGTTGTCGCAGTAGAGTGGCACTTGCTTCAGATGAATGCCATAGTCTTTGAGCGTTTGCTTCATCCACAGAAGCTGAGCGCAGCAAGATCCAGCAGCAATGTATTCAGATTCAGCAGTGGAGAGAGATACACAGTTCTGCTTCTTTGAAGACCAACATACAAGTGATCGTCCCAGAAAGTGACATGTGCCTGATGTAGACTTGTGATCAACTTTGTCACCAGCATAATCAGCATCCGAGAATCCAACCAGATCAAACTCTGAGCCCTTTGGATACCATAATCCTAGAGTTGGGGTGTGAGCCAAATATCGAAGAATTCGCTTCACAGCTAAGTGATGCGACTCCTTTGGTGCCGCTTGAAATCGAGCACACATGCAAACACTAAGCATAATATCTGGCCTAGATGCACATAGATAAAGTAAAGAACCAATCATGGAGCAGTATACCTTTTGATCGAACTCTTTACCATTGTCGTCAGGACCCAGATGATGCTTGGCTGGCATTGGTGTCGTGAAGCCTTTGCAGTCTTGCATACCGAACTTCTTCAGGCAATCTTTGAGATACTTCTCTTGAGATATGAAGATGCCGTTGCGTTGCTGTTGCATTTGAAGACCGAGAAAGAACTTCAGCTCTCCCATCATAGACATTTGATATTGCTCTTGCATCATATATCCAAACTCTTCACTGTACTTCTGATTGGTGCAGCCGAAGATAATATCATCCACATATATTTGGCACACAAACAGTTCACCATCATATGTCTTCGTGAAGAGAGTGGGGTCGAGAGAACCAGGTATGAAGCCTTTGCTCTTCAGGAAGTATTTGAGTATGTCATACCAGGCCCGAGGGGCTTGTTTGAGGCCATACAGTGCCTTGTTGAGCTTGTATACCATGTCAGGATGTTTTGGATCTTCAAAGCCAGGAGGTTGTGCAACATACACTTCTTCTTCAATCTTGCCATTGAGGAAGGCGATCTTCACGTCCATTTGATAAAGAAGTATGTTGTGATGATTTGCATAGGCCAGCAGTATGCGTATGGCTTCAAGTCTAGCCACATGAGCAAATGTTTCATCGAAGTCAATGCCTTCCACTTGAGTATATCCTTGAGCAACGAGACGAGCTTTGTTTCTGACAACTTGACCATGCTCATCTTGCTTGTTGCGGTATATCCATTTGGTGCCTATTATGTTGTGCTTCCGAGGATCGGACGCTTGACCAGTTCCCATACATTATTCAGCTCAAACTGTTGAAGCTCGTCTTGCATAGCTTGAATCCATTCAGGTTCCATGAAGGCTTCTTCAACTTTCTTGGGTTCTGTTATTGAGACGAATGCGAAGTGCCCACAGAAATTTGTTAGCTGAGTTTCCCTTGAACAAGTGAGTGGACCAGGTGCATTGATGATATCAATTATTCTTTCAATCTGCACTTCATTGGCAACGCGAGGATGTACAGGGCGAAGATTTTGCTCTTGCTAATCATCGTCGTTGTTAGAAGGAATGTCTTCAGGCTGAGCATTGTCTTCATGTTGATCAGGTGCTGAGATGATAAGTTCTTCTTCAGGATGAGCTTCAGAAGGTATAATTTCTCCAGTTCCCATTAGCTTGATTGATTCACTGGATGGAACTTCATCTAGCACATTTGGCAGTTGCTCTCTTTGTGAACCGTTGGTCTCATCGAACCGCACATCCACTGTTTCAACCACTTTGTAATGAAAGAGATTGAAGACTCTGTAGGAGTGCGAATCCTTTCCATATCCAAGCATAAAACCCTCATGTGCTTTTGGTGCAAACTTTGAGGTGTGATGTGGGTCCTTGATCCAGCACCTGGCGCCAAATACTCTGAAGTAACTGACATTTGGCTTCTTGCCAGTAAGGAGCTCATAAGATGTCTTGTTCAGAAGCTTGTGAAGATAAACACGATTGATTGTATGGCATGCAGTATCAATGGCTTTAGGCCAGAATTTTCTTGGAGTCTTGTATTCATCTAGCATCGTTCTGGCCATCTCAATGAGTGTTCTGTTCTTGCGTTCGATGACCCCATTCTGCTGTGGCGTGTACGGGGCTGAGAATTCATGTGTCATGCCCAAGGTATCAAGATATGTATCAAGGCCAGCGTTCTTGAATTCAGTGCCATTGTCACTTCTGATATGCTTTATCTTGGCACCATAGTTGTTCATTACTCGATTGGCGAAGCGTCTGAAGACATCCTGCACTTCAGTCTTGTAAAGGATTATGTGCACCCAAGTATATCTAGAATAATCATCAACAATGACAAAGCCATAGAGACAAGCAGTAGTAGTAAGAGTTGAGTAATGAGTGGGACCGAAAAGATCCATGTGAAGCAGTTCGAAGGGTCGAGTAGTGGTCATGATTGTCTTTGAGGGATGTTTGGCCCTCGTCATCTTTCTTGCCTCACAGGCACCGCATAAGTGATCTTTCTTGAACTTGATGCCCTCGATGCCTATGACATGCTTCTTCTTTGCCAGGGTGTGGAGGTTCCTCATGCCAGCATGCCCAAGCCTCCGATGCCAGAGCCAGCATTCTGAAGCTTTTGCTAGAAGACATACGGCAAGCTGTGGTCCTGCTGAGAAATCTACCACGTACAAATCATCTTTTCGATACCCTTCAAATACTAGAGACTTGTCAGATTCCATTAGAACAAGGCAACGATATTTTCCAAATATTACGATCATGTTTAAATCGCAAAGCATTGAGATAGACATTAAGTTGAAGCCAAGGGATTCAACAAGCATGACTTTATCCATGTGTTGATCCCTTGAGATTGCAACTCTACCTAGACCCAATACCTTACTTTTACCAGTGTCAGCAAATGTGATGTGGCTCTTGTCGGATGGACGTAAGGTTGAGTCCATAAGAAGGCTTCTTTTGCCACTCATGTGATTTGTACACCCACTATCAATAATCCATTCTGAAGACGCTGGTGTCGTACCCTACAGTGCAGTTAGGGGGATAGGCTTCACGAAGAGCATTGTGAAGCAAAAACATTTGACGAACCAGTGGGTTATGAAAGCTTAGATCCAAATTAGGACTAATAGGGAGAGTAGCAAGCGATGCAGGAATGAAGTACATAGTAAGACCATTCGGGCATTTGATCTTGCGCCCTACAAGATGTTTAAGGTCCCCAGCAATAGCGTCAGACGATTTTGGTTTTCTGCTGGAGACCTTTCCCTGCAAAAGAGAGTTAAGCTTTCTTAGCCACCCACATCTTCAAGGGTGGCTTAGAAGCAATAAGTCTAAGTGCAGCATCTGAGAACTTTGGCTTTGGAGCCCTAGCAAACAGTCTTGCAGGCGGACAATAGTACTCATAAGAATAAGCAGAATAGTTCTTGGTCTTATGAACATGGTGGTTTGATGAACCACTCTCATATTCATATGCCTGAGTATGGTTTCCCTGCAAAACATTTGCGTTAGTGCGACTCAGGTGAGTCCTCTGTCTGTATGAGGCCTTTGGACCGTATGAAGCCTTTGGTCTGAGGTTTGTCTTCTTCATGTGAGGTGTCATGATGACATTCACAGGAAGATTCTCCAGACACCTTTTTGGAACCCAGATCTTCTTCATAGGCGGTCCATTCCTGCAGTTAGTACCAATGTACCTGGCAAACACTTCACCATTCTGATTCTTAAACAGTTTATAGTTTGCATCAAGGGATTCATCAATGATAATGGGGTTAGCACAAGTGAAGCCAGATAGATTGGATGGATCTGCTAAAGGTTCCTTTGTAGCAACCCACGTGGTTTTGGGGTACTGCTCAGGTTTCTAGTAAGAGCCATCAACATTCATTTTCCTTACGAACCCAACACCCTCTTTCCTCGGGTTTCGGTTCAGAATCTGCTTTTTGAGGACATCACATAGTGTCTGATGCCCTTTAAGACTTTTGTACATCCCTGTTTCAAGCAATGTCTTCAACCTAGCATTCTCATCAGCAATAGCAGTGGTATCCTCAGCAGAGGGGTTAGTTACCACATCAATAGTTGAATATATTGCAACAGTAGTAGCAGTAGAACATTCAGCAACAGAAGTAGCATTATCACGTTCAATGCATTTAAGACATGGTGGTTCAAATCCTTCCTGAGCGGAACTGATCTGTTTGGCGCGAAGTGACTCATTTTCCTTTTGAAGATCTTCATGAGCCGCTCTCAATTTCTCAAGATCTTGCTTCCTTTGAAGATAATCATAGGAAAGCTTTTCATGAGTTGTTGAGAGAGTTTCATGACGACTTTCAAGTTCCTCATACTTAACATGAAGATTTTTTATGTCTTCAATTAAGGATTCAGATCGAGTCATTTCAGCACCTAACAGATCATCGCTTCTGTCTAACAGTTTTTGAATATGTTTCATAGCTTTCTGTTGTTCAGTTGCAATTTTAGCAAGTGTTTTGTAGCTGGGTTTTGAACCACAATCAGAGTCATCGTCACTAGATGTTTGATAGTGAGTAGTGCGTGTGTTTACCTTGGCACCGCGTGCCATGAAGCAGTAGGTAGAAGCGGAGTAGTCCTTGTCATTTGCATCGGTGTCGGTGATGAAGTCATTGTCTTCAGTGTTGAAGATGGACTTGGCAACGTATGCTGTAGCCAGACTTGCGACGCCTGAATCGGACTCCTCCTCAGACTCCACCTCCACCTCCTCAGAAGCGGACTCCTCCTCTGAATCCATTTCCTTGCCAACAAATGCATGTGCCTTGCCAGATAAGCTCTTCTTGTGTGATGAAGACTTTGAGGAAGACTTGGAAGAAGACTTTGAGTATTTCTTCTTCTTCTTGTCGTCAGAGTCATATTCCTTGCTCTTCTTCTTCTTTTTGTTCTCATTGTCCCACTGTGGACACTCAGAGATGAAGTGGCCAGGTTTCTTGCACTTGTGACATGTTTTCTTCTTGTAGTCGTGAGCAGAAGCTTCATCATTCCTTGAGCTTGATCGGGAAGACTTTCTGAAACCTTTCTTCTTGGTGAATTTTTGGAACTTCTTCACAAGCATAGCAAGTTCCCTTCCAATGTCTTCAGGATCATCCGAAATGCTGTCAGATTCTTCTTCAGATGAGGAGACGGCTTTTGCCTTCAAGGCACGAGTTCGCCCATAGTTTGGATCGTAGATATCTCTTTTCTCAGAAAGATGAAACTCATGTGTGTTGAGCCTCTCAAGTATGTCAGACGGATCGAGTGTCTTGAAATCAGGACGTTCTTGAATCATCAGGGCTAGGGTGTCAAACGAACTATCAAGTGATCTCAGTAGTGTCTTGACGACTTCATGTTTGGTGATCTCAGTAGCGCCGAGGGCTTGAAGCTCATTTGTGATGTCAGTGAGTCGGTCAAATGTGAGCTGGACATTCTCATTGTCATTTCGCTTGAAGCGGTTGAAGAGGTTGTGAAGGACACTGATTCTCTGATCTCTCTGGGTTGAGACGCCTTCATTGACCTTGGAGAGCCGGTCCCAGACCAGCTTAGATGTTTCCAAAGCACTCACACGGCCATACTGTCCTTTGGTCAGATGACCACAGATGATATTCTTGGCAGTAGAGTCTAGTTGAACGAACTTCTTGACATCAGCAGCAGTGACACCTTCTCCAGCCTTGGGAACGCCGTTCTTGACGACATACCATAGGTCGACGTCAATGGCTTCAAGATGCATGCACATCTTATTCTTCCAGTAGGGATATTCAGTTCCATCGAAGACGGGGCACGCAGCGGAGACTTTAATTATCCCTGCAGTCGACATAGCTAAAACTCCAGGTGGTTAAACCGAATCACACAGAATAAGGGAGCACCTTGCTCTGATACCAATTGAAAGTGCGTTATATCGACTAGAGGGGGGGGTGAATAGGCGATTTTTATGAAAGTCTTCAAAACGTGGAAGTTATGAAGACAAACGATAGAAATAAACCTATTACCCTGCAGCGGAAGGTAGACTACACTAGGCAAACCATAGTCAAGTATTCAATAGAGTGAAAGCACAATGACTAATAGCAGTAATGTAGTAAGGATCAGGTAGGAAGATATTGTGAAGCCACACAGAACACGCAGTCACTCAGTGAAGACAAAAGGTAGTGCGAACATACAATGACTTCACAAGGAGTAACAGTAAGTAAAGGGAAGGGAAGATGAAACCAGTGACTCGCTGAAGACAATGATTTGTTGGACCAGTTCCAGTTGCTGTGACAACTGTACTTCTGGTTAGGGCGGCTAGGTACTTAAACCTTAGGACACACAGTCCCGGACACCCAGTCCTGAACACGCAGCTCAGGACACCCAGTCCTCACCGTATTCCCCTTGAGCTAAGGTCACACAGACCTCGCCCAATCACTCTGGTAAGTCTTCAAGGTAGACTCCCAAACCTTCACAGACTTCGTTCACCGACAATCGACAATGTCTCTTGGATGCTCAGAACGCGACGCCTAACCGGCTGGAGGATGCACAGTCCTCAAGTGTAATAAGTCTTCAGATCACACAGACAAGAAGACTTAAGTGATGCCTAATTCTCTTTGGCTCTGGGTGGTTAGGGATTTATCCTCGCAAGGAATTCTCTCTCAAAGGCTTCGAGGTGGGTTGCTCTCAAACGACAAAAGCCGTACTCTGAATCTGAGCAGCCAACCGTTTATGGTTGTAGGGGGTGAGCTATTTATAGCCACTTGGCAACCCGACCTGATTTGTCCGAAATGACCCTGGGTCACTAAGGAACTGACACGTGTTCCAACGGTCAGATTTCAAACTCACACGGCAACTTTACTTGGGCTTCAAGCAAAGCTGACTTGCCCGACTCTGGACAAGATTCGCTCTCAAAGTCTTCACTCGAAGACATAGGTTTTGTTTAAGCATCACTTCAGTCATTCTGACTGGTTCTCTTGGACCCCACTTAACAGTACGGTGGTTCCTATGACTCAACACAGAAGAAAGAGAACTACGAAAGATCTAAGTCTTCGAGCTCCATAGGCTTCATGTGGTGTCTTCTCTTGTCATAGTCTTCAATGTGAATATCTTCATATACCACCTTTGACTTCAATGTCTTCATACATTTTTAGGGGTCATCTCTGGTAGGAAAACCGAATCAATGAGGGACTTCTACCTGTGTTATCCTGCAATTCTCACAAACACATTAGTCCCTCAACCAGGTTTGTCGTCAATACTCCAAAACCAACTAGGGGTGGCACTAGATGCACTTACACATTGCAAACTTGCGAATCTTTTCCAACATTATTAAGCTTGCTAACAATTGCATCAAATTTTGTGCCACCATCCTAACCAAGCTCCACCATAAGCGTTTACTTGTGTAGGTGTGAGAAACCGACAAGAATTGGTAACAATTGTGCTATTTCCTTGTTCCACATTGGAGTGATCTTTGATCCATCTTCAACATCGGTCAAGGTACATTTGGTATACGTTCTTCTCTTTATCCCACTCACATATTTCTCTTGGAATGATGGATAGGCCAAGTAGTTCTACAAACCCACTCTTCATCAGGCAAGACGAAGACATGAACTCCTACGTCACAAAGAGCCACCTCTTTGGTGCACAACGTGCTTTGCATCAAGAGCGCAACAAGCAATGAGTGAATGCATCGACAACCTCACCACCGACTTGCGACTCTCCGAGCAACGTACAAGAGACTACTTAGACCACAAGCTCGATGACCACAAGCAAGAGAACAATGCAAGAATGGATGAGATTCATGCTTTGTTGCTCAACCTCTCTTCTTCCACTTCGTCCTCATCAAGACGGAGCCGCTCAAGTCGACACTCCGACTACACCATCTCTGGCTCAAGTACACCGACATCGAATACTCTTCGTCATGTTGCACGCCAAGATCGTCAAGCCAACCGCAACCCTCTACACAACAACAACTCTCAAGAACAACGACATCGTCAAAACCAAGCTACCTTTGCGCAAGCACGAGAACGGCAACAACCATGCCAACACGAAGAGGAAGAGCGAGCACGTCTTCACAAAGAAGCACAAGATGTCGAGGCACAACGTCAAGAGCAACAATTGCGAGAAGCTCATGCACTTGAGGGGCAACGTGCACTCCGAGAATCAAGTCGAGCCGTAGCCAAACGAGGCCGAGAAGCTCGTGAACATGAAGTAGCACTTCGCGAAGAAGTTCAAGAACAAGTATATCAAGCACGCGTGCAACGTCAAGCTCGACAAGTTCCTCCACAAGCTCACCAAGAACATCAAGTTCAACAAGAACAAGAAGACAATGGAAATCCTCCACGGCAAGAGCAGGTTGTGAGAGACGATCCTCCTCGTCAAGGACGTCATCATCCCCGACCCGAACACAATGAAGAGCAACGCTACGGCAAGCTAAAGTTCACCATGCCCAAGTTCAATGGAAGAAATGATCCTGAAGAGTACCTTTCATGGGCATTGAAGGTCGACAAAATCTTTCGCTTTGACAACTATGAAGAAGAGAAGAAGATCGCGATGGCATCCCTTGAGTTCCAAGACTATGTCCTCATTTGGTGGGAACAAGTCATTGAGCGCCGAGAGACAAAAGGTGAACCACCCATCACTACTTGGGTGCAAATGAAGGATGTCATGAGAGCAATCTTCATGCCTACCTACTACAACTGCGACCTCTTCAAGAAACTCCAACTACTCAAGGAAGGAACCAAGAGCGTTGAAGAGTACTACAAGGAAATGGAGATTACAATGATACGAGCCAATGTCACGGAAGATGATGAGCAAACTATGACACGTTTCTTGAATGGACTCAATCATCCCATCAAGAAGATCGCCGACTTCCAACCATACTTGAACCTAATCGAGCTAGTGCATCAAGCTACCAAAGCAGAACGTCAAGTGCAAGATGACTTCAAGTATGTCAAGTTCTCATCCAAGTCCTATGGTTTCTCCAACACCCAAGCTTCAACGACTCCAACACCGTCTACATCAACCAAGCCTTCTACAACAAAACATCGACAAGTCGAGTTACAAGAAAGCTTCGACAACCTCAAGTCATCCTCCTACAACGAGCAACTTCAAGCCGAGAGCTTCATCATCATCTAACCCAACCGATGAGACCATCAAGACAAGTTCCTTCAAATGCTTCACATGCGGAGGCCGGGGCCACAAGTCCTTTGAGTGTACCAACAAGCAAACCATGATCCTCAACGACGATGGTACATACGACTCCATGAGTGAAGGAGAAATGGAAGCACTTGAGCAAGTCGCCATGCATCAGCAAGTGAATGATGAAGAGGAACAAGTCTTTTGTGATGAAGATTCAAGTCCCGCTCTTGTTGTCTCCCAGGTCTTAACCCTTCAAAATCACCAAGAAGAAGACCAAAGATGCCACATATTCCATACCAAGGCCGGCATCAATGGAAGGTCTGTCAAGGTCATCATCGATGGAGGGAGTTGTCATAACTTAGCAAGTGAAGAACTTTGCTCCAAGCTCCAATTGCACAAGACGAAGGACCCACATCCCTACAAAGTTCAATGGCTAAGCGACTCCGACACTATTCAAGTTGAGCATAGAGTGCAAGTCTACTTCAAAATCGGAGCTTACGAAGACACTTTGGAGTGTGATGTTGTTCCAATGAACGTTTGCCACCTTCTTCTTGGTTGACCATGGCAATTTGATAGAGGTGTCATCCACAACGGCCTAACGAACCACTACATCTTCAAGATGAAAGGAAAGGAGTTCGTACTTCACCCTATGTCTCCAAGCCAAGTGATCGCCGACAAGCAAGCCACCCATCGTGGAGAGAATAGTGAGAGAGCGAACCACCAAAAAGAGAGTGAGCGCCACAAGTCCAAATTGAGTGCCTCCACAATGAGCAACAAGAACTTAGTTCTATTTGCCACCAAAAGTGAGATAAGAGGAGTGTGTGAGAACCCATCTAGTGTCCTACACTATGTCCTATTGTGCAAGGATGAGGCACCAAAAGCTAACACCTCTCACACTCTACCTTTAGTAGTGTCTTCTCTTTTGCAGGAATTCCAATATGTTTTCCCCGACGAGCTACCTCCGGGACTACCTCCACTACAAGGCATCGAGCACCGCATCGACCTCATCCCCGGAGCACCACTTCCGAACAAAGCTCCCTACCACGTCAATCCCGAAGAAACCAAAGAAATACAAAGGCAAGTAAATCATCTCATAGACCATGGACATGTGTGCAAAAGTTTGAGTCCTTGTGCCGTTCTGGTCATTTTTGTGCCAAAAAGAGACAGTAGCTTTCGCATGTGCTCCGATTGTAGACCTATCAATGCTATCACCGTTCGCTATAGGTATCCCATTCCACGCCTTGATGATATGCTGGATGAACCTGGTGGTGCCACTATTTTTTTCCAAAATAGATCTTAAAAGTGGTTACTATCAAATCCGCATACAAGAGGGCGATGAATGGAAAACCGCTTTCAAAACAAAGTTTGGTTTGTATGAGTGGTTAGTCATGCCTATGGGTTTATCGGAAGCACCGTGTACTTTTATGTGTCTTATGAATCATGTCTTTTGCCCTTACATTGGTGAGTTTGTTGTGGTATACTTCGATAATATCCTTGTTATAGCAAATCTCTCAAAGATCATGTCACCCATGTTCAAACCGTTTTGCAAACTCTTCGAAAAGAGCGTCTCTATGCTAACATGGAAAAGTGCCTTTTTGGCGTTGATAAGCTCGTTTTCTTGGGTTTTGTTGTTTCCTCTAAGGGTGTTCATGTTGATGACTCTAAGATCAATGCTATTAAAACTTGGCCACAACCAACCAACTTGCATCAAGTGCGTAGCTTCCTTGGTTTAGCCGGCTTCTACCATAGATTTGTGAAAGACTTTAGCACCATTGCTTCACCTTTGCATGCTTTGAGCAAGAAAAATGTGCCTTTTGTTTGGGGACCATCCCAAGACACGGCTTTCAATGAGCTTAATAATTTTCTTACTCATGCTCATGTGCTTGCATTACCCAACTTTGACAAGCCCTTTGAGATTCATTGCGATGCTAGTGGTAATGGCATAGGAGGTGTGCAAACGCAAGAGAAGCGCCCCATAGCTTACTTTAGTGAGAAACTTTCCGGAGCCCAACTCAATTACCCCATCTATGACAAAGAATTATATGCTTTAGTGTGAGTTTTGCATGAATGGGAACATTATCTTCGCCCTCATGAATTTATCATTCATACTGATCATTAAACGCTTAAATATCTTAAGGGTCAAACTAAGTTGAACAAGCGTCATGCTAAATGGAGTGAATTCATTGAGCCTTTTCCTTATGTCATCAAGTACATCAAAGGTAAGGAAAATGTTGTGGCGGATGCTCTTTCCCGCATATGCATGCTTGTTACTCAACTTGAATTGGATGTCATTGGCTGTGAGCACATAAAAGACTTGTATGCGCATGATCCAACTTTTGCTACTCCTTATGCCAAATGTTTGACGCATACATCTTGGGAACGCTATTACTTCAAAGATGGATATCTTATGAGAGCTAACAAACTTTGCATCCCCGAGTCTTCTCTTCGTTTGTTGCTTTTGCAGGAATCTCATGGAGGAGGGCTAATGGGACATTTTGGACGCGACAAGACTTCCGCTACGCTCTCGAAGAAATAATATTGGCCCAAGATGTTTCGCAACGTCAACCGCTTCACCAACCGATGCTCTACATGTCGCAAAGCTAAGTCTAAAGCTCAATCCCATGGCCTTTACATGCCTCTCTCAATTCCATATCAACCATGGGAAGATATTAGCATGGATTTTGTACTTGGATTGCCTAGAACTAGAAATGGAAAGGATTCGGTATTTGTTGTTGTGGGCCGATTCTCTAAGATGGCACATTTCATTCCTTGCAACAAGATAGACGATGCTTCACATGTTTCCAATATCTTTTGTAGGGAAATATTACGGCTACATGGAGTGCCAAAGACGATTGTCTTAGACCGCGACGTCAAGTTCTTGAGTTACTTTTGGAAGACCCTATGCGCCAAGCTCGGAATCAAGCTACTCTTCTCCA
Source organism: Triticum aestivum (assembly GCF_018294505.1). Taxonomy (NCBI): domain Eukaryota; kingdom Viridiplantae; phylum Streptophyta; class Magnoliopsida; order Poales; family Poaceae; genus Triticum; species Triticum aestivum. The sequence continues at coordinate 272,360,087 of NC_057812.1, forward strand.
CGGCGTACCATCCTCAAACGGACGGCCAAACGAAGGTGACCAACTGCACACTCTTCGCTCTACTTCGCGTGCTAATCAAGAAGAACATCAAGGAGTGGGAGGAGTGTCTACCTATCGCCGAGTTCGCCTACAACCGCGCAAGACACTCAACTACCGACAAGTCCCCCTTCGAGGTCGTCTACGGATTCAACCCATTGTCCCCTTTGGACATTCTTCCTCTACCACTACAAGAGTGCATCAATATGGATGCAAGTGCACGTGTGAACCATCTCAAGAAGGTGCATGAAGATACAAGACATACCATCAAGCGCCAAGTACAACGACTTGCGACCAAGCTCAACATTAACAAGCACCCCATGGTGTTCAACATTGGAGATCTTGTGTGGATACACCTTCGCAAGGACCGCTTCCCCAACGAACACAAGTCCAAACTTCGCCCATGAGCGGACAGACCCTTCAAGGTGCTTGAAAGCTACTACAACAACAACAATGCCTACAAGATCGACATTCCACGCGACAAGTACTCCGTGAGCGACATCTTCAACGTCAAAGATCTCTTGCCCTACCATGGTGATGAGGATTTCGATCCGAGGTCGGATCTTCCCCAAGGGAGGGGAGATGATGCGGAGGATCCTATGGTCATCCCCATGGACCTACCATCGTCTCATCAAGTGCCAAGAGGACCCATGACACGAGCACGAGCTAGAACTCTCGAGACTGAGCTGACTTCTCTCCTTAGTGATATTACATATGATCCTCTCGAGACATGGCTACTACCTAAATCTGAGATGTTGTGCATTATTAGGTACCAAGAGGACCCTCCCGAAGATGCACGTGAAGATGGACAAGCCGCCAAGTCCACTGATGAAGAGGAACGCCAAAAGGAGAAGAAGGCAGCTCCAGGACCCAGACATCCGGCCTCGAGCCCGGACATCAGGCCGCTGGAGACATCAACTACAGCAGCATTCCAGCCGCCAAGCATCTACAGGCCCCGGACATCCGGCCCCAATGCCTGGATATCCGGACAAGCTACAAACAGAGGACAGAAGAAAAGCCTCGTCAACCCAGGCATTCGGCCCGACGCCCGGACGTCCGGCCCTGTCTGTCTGCACACAGTAAAGGGCCGAGGCCCATGTACCCTTTCGCCCCCTAGACTATATATACTCTCCTCCTACCTACGTTTTAGGGTTAGCATTGTGTAAGCTCATATTAGAGATAGAGCATCGCTCATCCATATCGGATCTACTCCACGAGAGAGACCACGGCCCCTCTACGAAGAAGATCCACCTTGGATTCAAGACCCCTCACGGGAAGATCCCCTTGTGGATTCAAGACCTCCTCACGGAGAAGAACATGTTACCCTTTGTATCGTCCTTTATTGACTTTGGATCGTGTATCTCTCTTTGTGTTCATGGATCTAGCACATGTGTGATCAATCTTGTTGGTTTGAGTGTTTCTCTTTGTGCCCCTTTGTGTTTTCCCCTCGTGTTCTTCGCGGGATCCGCTCCTTTCGTGAAAGATCGTCCATCTAGGGTTCCACCCTACATCAAATGGTCTCTTGGAGATTGATATGATGTAACTCTTTTGTGGTGCGTTTGTTGGGATCGATGAACTTTGAGTTTATGATCAGATCTATCTTTTTATATCGATGAAAGTATTTGAGGTTCTTTGATCTCTTTTATGCATAATATCTTATAGCCTCGTATTTCTTCTTCGATATTTGGGTTTCGTTTGGCCAACTTGATCTATTTATCTTGCAATGGGAAGAGGTGCCCGGTAGTGGGTTCGATCTTACGGTGCTTGATCCAAGTGACAGAAAGGGAACCGACATGTATGTATCGTTGCTACTAAGGATAAAAAGATGGGATCTATATCTACCGCCATAGATAAATGGATCTCGTCTACATCATGTCAGCGTTCTTATTGCATTACTCTGTTTTCCATGAACTTAATACACTAGATGCATGCTAGATAGCGGTCGATGTGTGGAGTAATAGTAGTAGATGCAGGCAGAAGTCGGTCTACTAATCTTGGACGTGATGCCTATGTAATGATCATTGCCTGGATATCATCATAATTATTTGAGGTTCTATCAATTGCCCAACAATAATTTGTTTACCCACCTTTTGCTATTTTTCTCGAGAGAAGCCACTAGTGAAATCTACGGCCCCCGGGTCTTCTTTCTCATATATTTGCCTTTGTGATCTATTTTTCTCTTGCTTTTATTTTCAGATCTATTAAACCAAAAATACAAAAAATACTTTGCTGCACTTTATTTTATTTGCAATCTATTTATTTAATCTATCACAACTTTCTCCCGTCAATGCACCGTTTGAGGCGTCGTTACCTGAAAGGGATTGACGACCCCTTTAACACGTCGGGTTGCGAGTGGTCGTTATTTGTGTGCAGGGGATGTTTACGTTGTGGTGCTTGGTTCTCGTACTGGTTCGATAACCTTGGTTTCATATCTGAGGGAAATACCTACCGCCACTGTGCTGCATCATCCCTTCCTCTTTGGGGACATACCGACGTAGCTTCAAGCGACATCAAAAGAAATTTCTGGCGCCGTTGCCGGGGAGGATCAAGTCAAGATAGTTTCCCGGCCACATGCCATTTCTGGCGCTGTTGTCGGGGAGGATCTTCATCATAACCAGGTTCCTAATCACAAGTCTCATCTCCTCGCAAATTACATTATTTGCCATTTGCCTCTCGTTTTCCTCTCCCCCACTTCACAAAATTTGCCGTTTTATTCGCTTCTCTTTTCCGTTTGCCATTCTATTGCTTTCTAGTCTCGATGGCTAGCGTCCCTACTCCTCCTTTGTCACCAAATTTTGAAGTCCTTTACTTCAAGCAAGGACAATGAGAAAATTAGAAAGATGCCTGGTATAGGCTTATGGAATCGTATCGTATTTCCGACTTAAAGGGGGATGCTAAAGTTTTGCTTCGAAATTTTTACATAGGATTGGCTTTGCATCATAGATGACTTCTCGATTTTTCCGCCAAAGGAAACTTCATTGATCTTGATGCCAACGTTGCCTATGAAATATTAGAGGGAATTTTGGGAATTCCACCTCAAAAGAAGGGGTTTCCTTTTACCCCTGAGGGAGATCATATGTTAGATAAACTTGGTGATTTGCATAAGCATATGGTTGAAATACAAAATATAATGAACCCCTCAAACACCTCAATGGTAGTATCAATCGCATGAATGCCCTGATTACTCTTTGTAATAAGCGATTGGATATTTTGCATCTTAAGATGGTTTCTTTTCCGGAGAATTTAGCGAAGCGTAAAGAGCCTCCCGGCTTTGAGAAAACCCTTACAAAAGTTGTCAAAACTTCGGAAGACAAAACTTAGATCCTTGCTTTATGCCTAGCTAAGGTCGTAAAACTATAGCGCTTGTTGGGAGGCAAACCAATGAATAAAATTTATTTTTGATTTTTTTTCTTCCTTTTTTTGAATGTTAGCACAATTATGCTACTGTTATGATTGTGTTTTGTGTTTTAGTTAGTGTTTGTGCCAAGTAAAGCTTTTAGGATCTTCTTGGGTGATAGTTGTTTGATGTTGCTGAAAAATAGAAACTTTTACGCTCACGAAATTAATTTTCATTGTTTACCAGAGAGTGATAAAATACTCATTCCACTTGCAGTAGATCGATATATAAATTCCTTAGGTTGTCCTAAGTTTTCAGAATATTTGGAGTTATAAAAGTATTCAAAAAAGTCAGATTGCTATAGACTGTTCTGTTTTGACAGATCCTGTTTTCTTTGTGTTGTGTGCTTATTTTGATGGCTCTATGGTTTTCTTTGATGAGTTTTTGCCATAGAAGAGTTGGAATACAGTAGATATAATACAAAAACAAAATATTAATGGATTTTATACAACACTTATAGTAGTGGTTTATTATTCTTATACTAACGGATCTCACGAAGGCTTTGTTTAGTTTTGTGTGATTGAAGTTTTCAAGTTTTGGGTTATCTTACGATGGATGAAGGAAGGATGTAAGATCCTAAGCTTGGGGATTCCCCGGCATCCCAAGCTATTATCCAAGAATGAGCAACCAACTAAGCATGAGGATGCCCCCGAGTGGCATCCCTGCCTTCTTCCAACAACTATCGGTATTTTACTCGAGACTATATTTTTATTCGTCACATGATATGTGTTTTACTTGGAGCGTCTTGTATGATATGTGTCTTTGCTTGTTTTATTTTTGTGATTTAATTCATCAATCCTTGTTGGACACACCTATTTGAGAGAGCCAAAATTATGTCATGACTTGTTAGAATTGCTCTCTATGCTTCACTTAATTTTTTTATGAGCAATGGACTTGCTCTAGTGCTTCACTAATATCTTTTTGAGCACGGTGTGCTTTGTTATTTTTGAAGAAATGCTCTCTTGCTTCACTTATATTTATTTGAGAGTTAGTAAAAAATTTAAGAAATTCTCTCTTGCTTTACTTAAATTATTTTGAGAGAAAGAAAATTTGTTATGCTCATGATCTTCACTTATATTTGTTTGAGCTTATGAAAAGCAACACATGAAAATTAGTCCCAAAGTGATAGATATCCAAGAAGGATAAAGAAAAGAAAAAATGTCATGAAGAACATTGGACAAAATAAACTTGATTCTTAGTAATAGTTTTGAGATATGATGATGTGATATGTGAGTCATCTTGATGAGTAATTATGCTTTAGTAAGAATATTGGTGTTAAGGTTTGTGATTCCTTATGCATGCACGAAAGTCAATAATCATGCAATGAAATTATATCCTACTTGTGGTGCATTATTTGGTGTTAATCATGCTTAATGCTTGCTTATGAGATTATTCGTTTCTTGGTTGGTTGCTTCCCAATATTTTGCTAGCCTTCATTTTGCACTAAGTATGATCACTACTTGTGCATCCAAAATTCTTTAAACCAGTTTTGCCACATGAGTCCACTATATCTACCTATATGAGGTATTCTTTTACCGTTCTAAGCAAATTTGCATGTGCCATCTCTAATTTTTCAAAATAAACTTCTCTTTTGTGTGTTTGTTTCACTCGCGGAGCGGTGAGGGTGGCTAATATTTTCCATGCCAGATTTGTAATTCTCAAGATGAGTGTTTATTCACTTGTCATTGCACGAGAGTAAGGCAAAGGTATTAGGGATGCCTAGTCCTGAAATGCAAAAACAAATGAATTTACTTTATGTTGTCAAATAATAAATTCCTTGGAAAGTGTTGGTATGGAGGGCACCCGTGGATACGGTTATCCATGGAAAGTGAAAGTTATGGTGGAAAAAGGAATAAACTTTATTTTTTGTTTGGGAACCGCCTATGATATATCTATGCATGGAAACTATTGGGAACACTAAGTTGTTTTCGTTGGTGGGATGGATACACCTCCCAAAATGTTTTTATCTCTAAGTTTTTCGCTCTGAGCTCTGACACCTGTACAAATCCCTACTTCCCTCTGCGAAGGGCCTTTCTTTTACTTTATGCAATTTTTATTTTGAGTCTCCATCTTCTCTTATAAAAGCACCAACTAGGAGGCAATATGATCATGCTTAAGTATTGGGTGTAGTTAATATTCGAGTGTGTTTCATGAATGGATCAATGTTTGAGCATGATGGGCTAGGGATAACTTATTTTGGCTTGATATTTTGAAAGACATGGTTGCTTGTTGATATGCTTGAGTATCTAAATTATTATGTCAAAACTAGACTATTGCTTTGAATCACATAAAAGTCAAAATGTCCATGCTATAAATAAAAGAATATGATATGACATGATGAACAACACTCCACATCAAAAATTCTGTTTTTATAACTTACCTACTCAAGGACGAATAGGAGTTAAGCTTGGGGATGCTGATACGTCTACAACGTATCTATAATTTTTGATTGTTCCATGATGTTTTATTATCAATCTTGGATGTTTTATATTCTTTTTATAGTCATTTTATATCATTTTTGGTACTAACCTATTGACATAGTGCCAAGTGCTAGTTGTTTTTTTTTTTCATGTTTTTTTACATCACAGAAAATCAATATCAAACGGAGTCCAAATGCCATGAAACTTTACGGAGATTTTTTATGGACCAGAAGGAAGATGTTGGGGCATGGTTGCACCTAGGGGGAGTCCCGAGGAGGGGACAACCCACCAAGGCGCACCAGGATGCCCAGGCGCGCCCTGGTGGGTTGTGCCCACCTCGGGTGCCCCCCGGACCACCTCTTTGCTCTATAAATACCCCAATATTTCCAGAACCCTAGGGGAGTCGATGAAATATTCATCCATCCGCCGCAAAGTCCAGAACCACCAGATCCAATCTGGACACCATGACGGAGGGGTTCACCACTTCCATTGGTGCCTCTCCGATGATGCGTGAGTAGTTCTTTGTAGACCTTCGGGTCCGTAGTTAGTAGCTAGATGGCTTCATCTCTCTCTCTCTCTCTCTCTTGATTCTCAATACAATGGTCTCTTGGAGATCCATATGATGTAACTCTTTTGCGGTGTGTTTGTTGGGATCGATGAACTTTGAGTTTATGATCAGATCTATCTTTTTATATCCATGAAAATATTTGAGTTTCTTTGATCTCTTTTATGCATGATCTCTTATAACCTCGTCTTTCTTCTATGATATTTGGGTTTTGTTTGGCCAACTTGATCTATTTATCTTGCAATGGGAAGAGGTGCCCGGTAGTGGATTCGATCTTACAGTGCTTGATCCCAGTGACAGAAAGGGAACCGACAGGTATGTATCGTCGCTACTAAGGATAAAAAGATGGGATCTATATCTACCGCCATAGATAAACGGATCTCGTCTACATCATGTCATCATTCTTATTGCATTACTCCATTTTTCCATGAACTTAATACACTAGATGCATGCTGGATAGCGGTCGATGTGTCGAGTAATAGTAGTAGTTGCAGGCAGGAGTCGGTCTACTAATATTGGACGTGATGCCTATGTAATGATCATTGCCCGGATATCGTCATAATTATTTGAGGTTCTATCAATTGCCCAACAGAAATTTGTTTACCCACCATTTGGTATTTTTCTCGAGAGAAGCCACTAGTGAAACCTACGGCCCCCAGGTCTTCTTTCTCATATATTTGCCTTTGCGGTCTATTTTTCTCTTGCTTTTATTTTCAGATCTATTAAACCAGAAATACAAAAATACTTTGTTGCACTTTATTTTATTTGCGATCTATTTATTCAATCTATCACAACTTTCTCCCGTCCATGCACCATTGAGGCGTCGTTACCTGAAAGGGATTGACAACCCCTTCAACACGTCAGGTTGCGAGTGGTTGTTATTTGTGTGCAGGGGCTGTTTACGTTGTGTTGCTTGGTTCTCCTACTAGTTCGATAACCTTGGTTTCATATCTGAGGGAAATACCTACCACTGTTGTGCTGCATCATCCCTTCCTCTTTGGGGAAATACCGACGCAGCTTCAAGCAACATCAATATCCAATAGCAGCTCGGTGCTTCCTTAGAACTTTCAATAACCTTTCTTCTTCATGTTCCAAAAGGTTAGCACTGATAATAACATGATATATCTTCTTTTCATCAAGATAAGCATATTTTAAAGTGTCTGGCAATTGTTTTAATTCAAACACAGGATCACCCTTAGGTGGAGGAGGACCTCCAAGAGTTTCAACATGCAAATTGTGTTTAAGCAGAGGACGTTGTTCAAAGAAAATATTATCTATTTCATTTCTTTCATGCATATGTAAATCATTCTCATGGTTTAGCAAATATTGTTCTAAAGGATAAGTAGGTGGCACAGCAATAGAAGCAAGACCAATTAATTCATCCTTGCTAGGCAATTCTTATTCATGACGGTTCCTACTAAACTTGGAAAAATTAAACTCATGAGACTCATCACCAAAGCTAACACACACAGTTTGTTTCTGACAATCTATCTTAGCATTAATGGTGTTCAAGAAAGGTCTACCAAATATAATGGGACAAAAGTCATCTTGTGGGGAACCAAGAACAAGAAAAATCAGTAGGGTATTTTATTTTCCCGCATAAGACTTCAACATCTCTAATAATCCCACAAGGTGATATGGTGTCTCTATTTGCAAGTTTAATAGTGACATCTATGTCTTCTAACTCTGCAGGTGCTATGTCTTCCCTGATTTCTTGATATAACTTGTAAGGAATAGCACTCACACTAGCACCCATGTCACATAAACCATGATAACAATGATCTCCTATTTTAACTGAAATGACAGGCAGACCAACAACTGGTCTATTTTTATCCCTTTTTCGGGTTTGGCAATTCTAGCAGCTTCTGCACAGAAGTAGATAACATGCCCATCCACATCTTCTTCCAAGAGATCTTTAACACTAGAAATATTAGGTTCAACTCTAATTTGTTGATCTCGTTTAGGTGTTCACTATTGCAGGATGCTGCTAACGCGACACTACGATCAGAGACCCTTCGAGAAACTGTGTGTGATGCCATAATCGCAAATGGTGCTGTATGAAAACCGTCAAAAAAGGTGAAAACGTTTGTGATGGAGGATGCATCAAACACGGTTCATATTTTAGTTGCGTGTGCGATCCAGGGCATACGGTTCAGTCCAATGAACTGTTTGCGATGAGGCAGAACAAAAGAAACAGGCAGTCTGATGAAGGCGTGTGCGATATAGAGCATACGATTCAGTCGGATGAACTATTTGTGATTAGGCAACACAAAAGACACGGGCAGCCAGATGAAGGTGTGTGTGATATACAGCATACGGTTCACTCGGATGAACTGTTTGTGATTAGGCAACACAAAAGAAACGGTCAGCCAGATCAAGGTGTGTGTGATTGAGGGCATACGCTTCAGAAGGATTAACTGTTTGCGATTAGGCAATAGAATAGAAATGGGTAAGCCAGATCAATGTGTATGCCATTGATGGCATACACTTCACATGGATGAACTGTTTGCGATTAGCCACAACAAACTGAATCAGTTAGATAGATCAACGTGTGTGCGCTAGACGGGCACACCCATTCTAATTAAAATATGTGTGCTGACATTGCCTATTGCGGTGCACCCTATGGTGCAAACGCCACGTATGCCGCCGAGAAGGTGTACGTGCCCATGTTACGCCTTTTAGGAATAGTGCCTCACTTATAACCGTCAGTAAATTTTGAGCATGCGTCCTGTCACATTCCAAATTGCAAACATGTTCACACCGATCAAAACCTAAACGGTTTCCCACTTAGGAGTGTATTACTACATGGTTATAAATACTACTACTCCAAGATGACTGCACATTCCTCCTCAACTCCTCATCCACAAAAAGTCAAAAACAAGTCATTCATCATTGTTCCCTTGCGTCCGCCATGGCCAGCGTGAGTTCTGGATCTAGAGATTGCGACCAGGGAGAGGCGAGCCTGGAAGCGGGAGCACGAGAGATGTCCCGCCTCACCGCGATAGTAGCCAACATATCCCGCCGCACGGCCGTAGCCACAGAGAGGTCCCGCCGCGTCGCCGAAGCAGCACGGAGGACCTGTCGCACCGTCGATGCAGCAGACTGGTCCGGCCGTGCCGCGGAAGCAGAAGAGATGTCCCGCCACCCCGCGAATGCAGCAGAGATGTCCTCCCTTGCTGCGGCGGCCTGGGAAAATGCCTCGCGGGCAGGTGAGGACTCTTACAGGCGCATGTGTGCCCTCGTCCATAGGTAGATGGATCAGATCTCCAGGTGGGCGAGGTTGCAGGATGACCTGCAAACCTCGTTTGAACAGTCTACCGACGTCATCTGGCAACTAAATGAGAGCAATGCGAAGCTCTAGGCCAAGCGTGACCTGCTGGGGGTGAAGATCGTCGGAAGTGTGGAGCAGCAGGAGAAGACCACTACCTTGTTGAAGAGGACCGGCGTCATCGTCGAGAAACTTATGGACGAGAATAACAAGCTACGCATCGAGTGCAGAAGGCTGGTGGAGGAATCCGTGGATGCTCTCAAGCAGCATCTTCAGGACAAGAAAGAGCTCATCGTCGCTCGCTGCGGAGACTAGTTCCCACGGCATGCAGCAACGCATCAAGAAAGTAGAGATCAGCGAGCCAGATGTGTATTTCGGGCGTTGCTGCATGTGGCTTTTTTAATTATGTTTCTAAATATGTAAGACAATTATTATCCACTGTCATCGTCCTTATATTCATCATGCTTGCTATAAGTCGTAGTCGATGCTATATAGGTCCGTCAGATCTTACATCAAGATCCGTGCAAAACTTTCTTTTCAGATTTTCATTTTTCTCTCTTAAATCTCAGTCGAGTGAGACATATAGCCACGACGTAGAACAGGTGCTCGGGCGCCATTAATGGAGACGTTGGGAGGGAGGTGCGCTGCGGGTAGCGGTCAAAGGGATCTCCTCCCTATGAGCACGCGCAGGGGTCTGATCGCACGCCTCCCGTACTCAAATAGCTACCCCGCACGGCACCTCCTAGCCAATAAAAAAAGGGGACGCGTGGTGGCACATAATTGGCCCACGATTTCAATAATACTTGTGTTTCCGATCTGTAATGTGGCAACACTTGTTCCAAAATGACTTTTTTGATTGTTAATGTGTGGGCCTTCGCAAATCGGATAGAAAAATTACCACAGTATGTTGGTGCCATGTCATGAGACCATGCCAAGTTTCATGATTTTCAGGCGTGTTTTGGAATTACAGGAATTAAAAAACCAAGTTTCTCAATATTTCCGGCCGAGCCACGACACCCAGATGTTTGAATTTCACTCCCATCTCTTGCATGGGACCTAGAAATTCACCCAAGGACACACATGTGATTTTTCAAACAACTTTGGTGCACTGGAGCATCTGCTTGTTGTTTAAATTTGAATTATGCACATTAAATGCCCACAAACTCAATTAATGTATAAAAAAAGGCGAAACGAGCCTGGAATAATTTCAAAATTTAGCACGGTACTCCTATTTGGTCTAATCTGTCTGGGTAAAAAATAAGGCGGGAGAAGGCAATGTACGTATGTCGTTTCGCACACAGAGGTGACACGTTCCCTCCCGGAACCACGAGCCTTCTTGAGGGAAGCTCCGGTTTGCAAGAACCTTACACCAAAGCTTGTCCCAATTCGGCCAAAAATATTACCGTAGCATGTTGGTGCCATTTCATGACACCATGCCAAGTTTCATGATTTTCAGGCGTGTTTTGGAATTACAGGAATTAAAAAAACAAATTTCTCAATCTTTTCGGCTAAGCCACGACGCCCGGATGTTTGAATTTCACTCCCATATCTTGCATGGGACCTAGAAATTCACCCAAGGACACACATGTGATTTTTCAAACAACTTTGGTGCACTTGAGCATGTGCTTGTAGTTCAAATTTTAATTATGCACATTAAATTCCCAGAAACTCAATTAATGTATAAAAAGGCGAAACTAGCCCGGAATAATTCCAAAATTTAGCACGATACTTCTATTTGGTATAATCTGGCTGTGTAAAAAATAAGATGGGAGAAGGCAGTGTACGTATGTCGTTTCACACACGGAGGTGACACGTTCCCTCTCGGAACCACGAGCCTTCTTGAGGGAAGCTCCGGTTTGCAAGGAGCTTACACCAAAGCTTGTCCCAATTTGGCCAAAAATATTACCGCAGCATGTTGGTGCCATTTCATGACACCATGCCAAGTTTCATGATTTTTAGGCATGTTTTGGAATTATAGGAATTAAAAAACCAAGTTTCTCAATATTTTCGGCCGAGCCACGACACCCAGATGTTTGAATTTCACTCCCATCTCTTGCATGGGACCTAGAAATTCACCCAAGGATACACATGTGATTTTTCAAACAACTTTGGTGCACTGGAGCATCTGCTTGTTGTTTAAATTTGAATTATGCACATTAATTGCCCACAAACTCAATTAATGTATAAAAAAGGCGAAACAAGCCCGGAATAATTTCAAAATATAGCACGGTACTCCTATTTGGTCTAATCTGGCTGTGTAAAAAATAAGGCAGGAGAAGGCAGTGTACGTATGTCATTTCGCACACAGAGGTGACACGTTCCCTCCCGGAACCATGAGCCTTCTTGAGGGAAGCTCCGGTTTGCAAGAAGCTTACACCAAAGCTTGTCCCAATTCGGCCAAAAATATTACCGCAGCATGTTGGTGCCATTTCATGACACCATGCCAAGTTTCATGATTTTTAGGCGTGTTTTGGAATTACAGGAATTAAAAAAACAAATTTCTCAATCTTTTCGGCTGAGCCACGACGCCCAGATGTTTGAATTTCACTCCCATCTCTTGCATGGGACCTAGAAATTCACCCAAGGACACACATGTGATTTTTCAAACAACTTTGGTGCACTTGAGCATGTGCTTGTAGTTCAAATTTTAATTATGCACATTAAATGCCCAGAAACTTAATTAATGTATAAAAAAGGCGATACTAGCCCGGAATAATTCCAAAATTTAGCACGATACTTCTATTTGGTCTAATCTGGCTGTGTAAAAAAATAAGACAGGAGAAGGCAGTGTACGTATGTCGTTTCGCACACGGAGGTGACACGTTCCCTCTCGGAATCACGAGCCTTCTGAGGGAAGCTCCGGTTTGCAAGAAGCTTACACCAAAGCTTGTCCCAATTCGGCCAAAAAA